>NW_020213884.1:190245-285692 GCF_003070985.1 Temnothorax curvispinosus
TATATATATATATATATATATATATATATATATATATATATATTTGCGCGTACATCTTTACATATCTGTCGAAACTTTTCTAATAATTAAACAACTTATTCCCAATAAAGAAACAATGACAAACATCGCATTACGTAAAAAGATGAATTCAAAAAAGTAAAAATTAAAGTTGAAGTGGAAAAAGATGGAAAAGGAATTGGATTGAAAAATGCTGTAAAAGAAGTTTTGAGATATTCAGAACAAAGTACTCTTTTCTTGCAAAGTTTTATTTGCATATTTTCTTCTCTCAAACAAAAAAATAAAAATGTTGAAATATATCGAAATATGTTTGTAAATAACATGGATATTGATGGAAAACGATTCATTATTCATGGTAAATCAATTTAATTACTAAATAAACGTTATTTAGTTATTATTATCTTTTCTCGGTATTTTATTGAAGCTTATTCGTGTGATAAGAGCAGTAATATCTGAGCAGATGTAATTAGAGCGTTAGCCATTGTAAATTAATACGCGCGAAATACATACGACGTAATTCAAACGGAAGTTTGCGGAGCCGCGAACAAAATACAAGTATGAAATGGCTTAACAGCGAGAAACAACGGAAAGGGCGCGCTACTTGCTGTCTCTTCTCGGCTTAATTCGGGTTAACCAGCAACTTCGTACATAGATTAAGGCAATACATGGCAGACCGAAACTTGGGTCAGCGACGACGTGTCAAGAAATACCTACAGCTTTGCCGCGTCCTGTCTCGGCGCGTCCTGTCTCGGCGCGAAAGCGACATTGTATGCAAAGTGGATTAATTAATTAAGCTAGCTGTAGCGCGAAATTATTATCCGTCGGGAATTAAAATTTAATGAAAAATACGTCAGAGAAGTTTTATATGAGAGGGAATTTACACTCATCAAGAAAGTGTGAGATGTGATTATGCTGAAAGCCTGCTAATATGCTTATTTTCTGATGCAACGCAGTGCTTTTTACATGCAACGAGACGATTAATCATTTTGTTTTTAAGTGTAATATTCAAAAAAATAATAATTAATTAGATAATAATTCTATTACAGCTGGTTAAAACCATGTGATGATAAATTTGTAGATATGTCCCCGTTGTAACTAACGTGCTTCCGCTGTAGATAAATATTGACAAAGCAGTACCGCTTTTTAATCATTTCTTCAGCGTGTTAATTAATAAACAAAAGCGTTTATCCATGTCTCATCTTGCATGGTTCAACTCAAGCTTTCCACTAATGCGACGTGTCCTAATTAATGTGTTCCACTTGAGAATTGGTGGCATCTTTAGCTTCGCAACTCCTTGCCCTTTTTCGTAAAATGGATAGACCTAAAAGGATTCTGCACGTCGTAGTTTTTCTTATTACATTCTCCTATCCAATCCAATCCAATTATTCTTTCCGTTCTTCAGCGCTGCTCTACTCATTGTCAGTTCCACGCATGATTCTTCTCTTTAGCATCTAAATCAATAAACTTCAATGTTCTTTTTTTAATTCTTACATATATATATACTAGATTTTTCGCCCGCGCTTCGCGCGGGCTCAAAATCTGTTCCCCTTTCCCCAAACTCACTCATTAATTAGGAGCACCTTTGATATTCTTTCTCCTCAAACTCTAACCTACATCTCTTCGAATTTTTTTTAAAAAAATAAAAAATAATAGATAATATAATAGATGCAGATTAGCATATTGTCAAATATTTCAAAAATGTAATCCCTTATATTAAAGTCTTTAAATTTTATTTTTGCTCGTGCCTCGCGCGTTTTTACTCTCCGTTGATCCACCATTATTAACTCTCTTTTATTTTCTTTTATTTTATTTTCTTTTTTCGAAATCATCGAAAACTTAGAAAAATTTGGCACTGGTTTCAAGAAAATCAATTCTTAATGAAAAATTATCCATTAATAAAAAAATAAACTTATCCTCCAAAAATTAAAAAAATTTTGACTCCTATTTCATATATAATTCTTTAAGATTTGGTTAATTAATTTCCGAAAAATTGGAAAAATTTTGTAACCGGTTCCCAAAAAAATCGGTAACAAAAAATTATACACTTTAGCAAACCCCAGGAAATTCTACTTTTATTTCATATACAATTTTTGGAAATTCGATCAATTAACTTTCGAGAAATTTGAAAAATTTTGTAACCGGTTTTCACAAAAATCAGTAACGAAAAATTATCTATAAAAATTATCCATAAAAAAAATTTAGCTTGATATCTCAAAATTTACGGAAATTGGAGCAGAAATCGGAAACTTTTTTATTATTAGCAATTTTTCTATAAACTCATCGTAGCCATCCTAAAAAATTAGAAAATTTTGAAACCGGTTTCCAAAAAATTGATTATGAAAAATTATACACATCTTCGCCATCCCCGAAAAATTAGAAAAATTTGGGCATTGTTTTTAAGAAAGTAACGAAAAATTATCTTTAAAAAAATTTAGCTAATATCTCAAAATTTGAGGAAATTAGAACAATCACGTACCTACATTTTTTTAAACAAAAATCGAAAACCTTTTTAGAAAAATTGGAAAAACTTTGTAACCGGTTTCAAGAAAATCAATTCATTAATGAAAAATTATCCATTAATAAAAAATAACTTATCCTCCAACAATTAAAAAAATTTTGACACGACTGCTATTTCATATATAATTCTTTAAGATTTGGTCAATTAATTCCCAAAAAATTTCAAAAAATTTGTAACCGGTTTCCAAAAAAATTGCTTACGAAAAATTATACATTTTATAGCAATCCCGGGGAAATTCTACTTTTATTTCATATGTAATTCTTTAAGATTCAATTATTTTCCGAGAAATTGGAAAAATTTTGTAACCGGTTTCCAAAAAGATCGGTAACGAAAAATAATACACTTTATATCACTCCCCAGAAAATTCTACTTCTATTTCATGTACAATTGTTTGAGATTCGGTCAATTAATTTCCGAAAAATTGGTAAATTTTCTGATATTAATTTCCCCAAAAATCGGTAACGAAAAATTATACACTTTATGGCAATCCCCGGGAAATTCTACCCCTACTTCATATAATTTTTTAAGATTTGGTCAATTAATGTCCGAAAAATTGCAATAATTTTGTAACCAGCTTTCAAAAAGATCGGTAACAAAAAATTATACACTTTATAACACTCCCCGGAAAATTCTACCCCTGTTTCATATATAATTCTTTTAAATTCAATCAATTATTTCCCGAAAAATTAGAAGAATTAGAAAAATCGGTTTCCAGAAAATTGGTAACAAAAAAATGGCCACGACATTTTCATCCCCGGGAAATTCTACCCCTGTTTCATATACTTTTGGTAAAAATTCGGTCCACTAACGAATGAGTAGTTCGCGTACAGACAGACAGACAGACAGACAGACAGACAGACAGACGTGACTTATATATATAGATATATATAATTTTTGGGGAAATAATTGTTTAAATCTTAAACAATTATATATGAAATAGGGGTAGAAAGAACTAAAGAATGTAATAAAATTTGAAAAATTCTTAATATTAAAAGGGTTGCCGATTTCTGTTTAAAAAAAGTGTACGTGATTGTTTCAATTTTCGCAAACTTTGAGATATCAAACTGAATTTTTTTATGGATAATTTTTTGTTCTCAATTTTTTGGAAACCAGTTTGGAAATTATTCAAATTTCGAGAAATAATAAGTATTAATTAACCCATTTTCTTGAAAACAGTACTAACTTTTGTTTTAATTTTTGGAGGATAAATTTAATTTTTTATTAATGGATAATTTTGTATTAATGGATCGATTTTCTTGAAACCAGTGCCAAAATTTTTCTAATTTTTTGTTAATGATTTTGATGAAATTGATATCAAAAGATTACTAATTTTATGGAAATGGCTATTATGGGGTTCTGTTGGTGCTCCTAATTAATGAATGAGTTTGGAGAGAGGGGAATAGATTTTGAGCCCGCGCGAAGCGGTATAAAACAGAAATATATTAAAGAAAATAATATTCGCTTATCATTTATTAATAGAATTTTCCATGGCATCCGTTATTTTATACATCTATGTGAATTTTGTCATCACGACTATCTGCGATAGCCATCGCAAATCAATTCTTTTTTATTTCTGAGAAATAAATATGAGTGTAGCATATTAAATTAATAATCAGCTTTTGTTTTTGTAACTTTTATTATTTGAAAGTATAATTTAGAACAAGAGAAATTTTTTTAAACAATTTTCTAAAATTTGTTTAATATTTTAAAGTTTCCAATTAGTAATAGGATAAATAAAGATAAGATCGAGCTGGTAGTTAGGCAAATTTAAATCACATATTTATATTTACATACATTCTAGTAAATAAATAGTGTTTTTTTTCGACCTTTGTGATTAGTATTTTAAACGCGTGTTGAGGTAATTTCTTTCTATATGAACTATATAGGCTGCGTTCGGGAAGCGCGCTATTAGCGCTATTGCATCATTCTATCTTTATCGCTCATCAAGTGTATAAGAACAAGGATCCGATAGAATAAGCAAATAGCGCTAATAGCGTGCTCCCCGAACGCAGCCTTAGTAAGTAGCTAGAAACGTGCCCTTTGATATACAACGGATTCTCATAAAAAATTACCGACAATCGAAGAAATTAAGCATTTATTCGAGAATGATATATTGCAGCCTCAGTTAAAAAGATGCAAATTGTGTGGTGAATCAATTTTAATATCCAACTGTGTCGATGATGACCGCATAAAACATATAATTACAAAACATAAAAGCTGGGATGAGTAAGTATTCAACCGACTTTCATACGACTTATTTCAACGATTTTCATACGACTTATCATGTTGAATAAAAAAATCCTGATTTGCCAAATTGGGAAGCCTATTAAATTTTCACCTATTTTATTAACGAACTATCACTGAATCTTATTATTTCTTTCTTTGTTCTATATTTGCGTTTGTTTGACGCACACTTATGTATGCACTGTATATAAATTATTAACCAAAAATCGGTTAATAAGCTTATGTCAGTAAAAATATAATTTTTTAACAATATATGTTAGCAGCTTTTATTAGAGGTTGTCCTCAGGTTTCAGCATTTTCGCCGGAATCTGTATCAAAAAGAAAGCAAAATAATAAAATGGAAAAATAAAATATATATAATTAATTGAATTCTTTCAGGGCTTCCCCTTACCTAAAAAATTGTTCTATTATTTCGGTCGGCTTCTGGTTCAGATTCATATGAAGGTCTAAGAGCTACGAGAAGAAATTCTAAAAATTCAATGTTTTGTTTGGTAACTAAAATATAAATAAAGGAATATAATTATCGTCATAATTTTAAATTTAAAAAAATAATAAAATTACAATTACAATCTACGTAATTAGAAAATTACTCTTAAATGGTATTAATCCCTAAATGATCGTGCTGCATTATAGTAGTTTTGCTCTTCACTGGATTGAGAATCATCCGAAGAATCCAGCTCAAAGTTTTGCTGCTACTCTGCATAGATTATAGAATATTCTTGAGTAGATTCTAAAGCTGCTACTTCATTCGTGGCAATAAAAAAGTCACAAGGGGCGAGGAAGAGTGGAAGAAAAGTGGAAAAGTGGAAGAGTGGTGATTGGTTCCTGCCTCACGACAATGCCCCTGTACAGCCTTGAGCGTTCAGCAGATTTTGGCTAAAAATAAAATGGTAACTGCGCCCTACCCGCCTTATTCACTCGACCTCGCTCCTTGTGACTTCTTTTTATTCCAACGAATGAAGCAGCAGCTTAAAGGGAGGCATTTTGCTGACATTGGTGAGGTTCAACGAGAATCGCCGGCAACCTTTAACAGCATTTTGGAAGAAGAATTGAGACAGTGTTTCTTGAAGTGGGAGAGACTTTGGGATTGTTGCATTAAGGGGTCATGCCTAGTTGGAAGGGCATGATTTTCGGGGATTTTTATAAGAAAGTTTATTTATTTTTTCTTACAACAAAAAGTTGATATTAAAGGTACATATATTGAATAACATTCAGAAGTTTTTTCGTTGAAAAATATTGTAAATTAAGGAAGTTACGGCTACTCCAGATTTTTCAGAGGTGTCGTGCGGTGACCACGATAACTCCAAGCCAAATCATCTGAAATCAAGAAACCAAAAAGATTCTGTTAGTATATGAATATATCTTGTTCGTGAACGAAGGAGTTTTTTTTTTTAATGAAAACTTTTTTTTTATTAAAGAAAAACGAAAAATTAAGAGCCCGAAAAATTGCGTTTTTCCTTAAAACGGCCGCCATTTTGTCAAAAATTATTTTTTCAAAAAATCCTTTGTTCACGAACAAGATATATTCATATACTAACAGAATCTTTTTGGTTTTTTGATTTTAGATAATTTGGCTTGGAGTTATCGTGGTCACCGCACGACACCTCTGAAAAATCAGAAATGGCCGTAACTTCCTTAATTTGCAATATTTTTCAACAAAAAAAATTCTGAATGTTGTTCAATATATGTACTTTTGATGTCAACTTTTTGTTGTAAGAAAAAATAAATTGACTTTCTTATAAAAATCCCCGAAAATCATGCCCTTTCAACTAGGCATGACCCCTTAAGTCACACGGAAAGTACTTCGAAGGAGATTAAAGATTATTCGGAAATTTTTGGGTACTTTTTTGTGTTTACAGTATACACGCAGTCATATATTTGATTTATCTTTTTTTCCATTTTTCATTTTCCCTTATTCTTCTCTTATTCTTGTCTCGATCTGTTTTAGTTCATCGAATATCTGTTTTGTCCTTTAATTTTAGCCCAGTCTTTTTATTACTCCACCTAGTTCATTTCTTTCATTCGTTATCTGAACCTTTCACAGTTCAACGAATATCTTCATTATCATCATTGCGCATGAATGAATTTGCAAACATGGCTCTTTTCTTCAGCGTTTCACAAGCTCAAATTCCGTCAGATTGAGAAAGCTCTTTCGCCTAAAAGCCCCGTTTGTTATTGTTTTTTCCAGGACCGCGAATTTGTGGAGATGGAGGTGCCGTACAACGGTGCTCCGAAGAGGCCGGGCTCGCCATCGCCCCTGACATCCCCCGCGCACAGCACTGCCTCCAGGGGCGGCCTGTTGCAGTCCTGCTGCGGGCGCTGCTACCCCCAACGTTACCAGGTACGCGGTCGACGTATACTCGCCTCGATTACCTCTATAAACGATACCGCGCCCTCGTCCTCCTCCCATTCTCACCAATCGCAACCCGGTCGTTCGCACTATCAGCCGGCCACGGTCGATCCGACGACCGTGCCGAACGTCGTGTTTAACATGCCGGGCGATACCGATCGGCAGCGTCGTCAGGGCGCGAGCTCGTCCAGCCCGTACAACGAGACGAGGGTGTGAGCCGGGGTAAGGACTGTCAAACACGCGATTCTTAATTATCCGGCGGACGGAATCAATCTTTCGAAATCGATTGCCGGGGACGAAACGCATCGCGACCCCCGGTCACTCTCGCCGAATTCTGAGACTGTCGATTGGGATTCTTGTTCTTTGAAGATAATGTTGGCTATCCCTGTCGAATTCTCAGGTGTTGATAATAATTTACGGCGAATTTCTCGGATGGACTTAAGGGAAAAAAAATGATGTCGCGAATGAGACATTTGTGGTGCATATTTCAGCCTCGCGTTGAAATGAATCGCTTCAAGTACGACGAAAGTATTACTCCTCTAAGCGCTCCTCGGCTCGACAAGACGAATCCGACCCTTACTCGCGTGCGAGGGAGAATTAAATCGATACGAGAACGCGACTCGCACGAGGCTGGCTCGTACTGATTGTATAGTCACATCGCGAGTAAGGGATCTTAATTAAACGAACGTCTTGCCGAGGAGCGCTTAACTCGGATACGACGCTCTTAATCGTCGCTACTAATGGAAATCAGCTGTTTCCAACCGAGCGAACAGCTTAACGGTCGCAGCCAGTTGTTTCTCCTCATTCTTGATCTCTCATGGTCGTTCTAGTCGCTCTCAGTCAAAATTTACGATTAACTAGGGCCTCTGACGACAAAGACTAGCTGCAATGCGTATCGCGAACGGAGAACGAGACAGAGGCGCGCCGTATGTACTCTGTCTTTCTTTGCAGGGCACCGTAGCTACTCTATCTTCGTTTCTGCTGTCATTAATACAACGCAACGTGCAGTTTCTCTTCTCTGGCGAGAATGTTAATTGTCCTTTCGGTACCGTTTGTTCTTCAGCGCGGTTGAACTTTCTTAAATTGTAGATCTAAGGAGATTAATGAAATTGATAGAGATATGTCTATTTATTCGGTGAGAAGATTGGATCTTTTGATTTTTAAGACGAAAACAAAGACAAAACAAAATTTCATTAAAGGCAAGAACGGGTTGAGTTACACCTAGCTAGCTTGTAGTCCATAATAACTGCGCTGAGTAATGAAAGCATAGTTTGCGTTCCCTTTTAGAAATTCATCAAGTTACGTCGTCTTTATTTTTTGCCAAGTCAAGATGCTCGTTGATACATTCGTATTATACTTTATTTTTAATTAGAGATCGATAATATAGGGTTTTTATCTTGTTATGCCTTTTTGAAATGATGATTATAAAATACACAAGTTTATTTAGATGAATAATTTATTATATTATAATATAGAAAAGAGCTTTAATTTTCTTAAGTAGCATGAAGTTTAATATGAGAATTGTTTATTATTTTTGTAATGTATTTTATATAATAACAAAAAGAGAAACGTTTTTTTTTTTTTCCAAAAAAGGAGAGTCTGAACTCGTAGAATATAAAAATAGCATAATATATAAAAGAAGTTGAAGGCTAGATTGGATGCGGTCGAGAAATTAATCCACCTTGTTTGCTTTTGATAGATCATCCCGAATTAAAGTCGAGAAAGTTAAGTTCAAGTTGTTCTAAAGATAAACTTCGATTGTCGAAAGAAATTTATAGATTTGATCTGTATTATCTATCTCTGTCCAGCACTGCCGTTGAAGGTACGAATTTTGATGGATTGATATTCTTAAGCTGACGTTAGACTATGCACTATTCGCGCGATTTGTAATTTGCGAGTCATAGTAATTTGTCAGAAATTTATTATTTGCCAACGTGGACCACAAGAGCAATACAAATGTACTGATTCGTGGTGATTTGCATTCTTTGAATTCGTTGAGAAACCACCACGCTGGCGAATTAACACGAATCACGAATGCGAATTCGACGAATTTCCTCTCCGCACTATTTGCGAATACTACACATGGATTGCGAATCACGTGAATTGCGAATACGCGCATAGTCTGGCGCTATAATAGCTTTAGGAATTAGGCGATAATCTCGATTTTAATCTACATATGAGGACGCGGCAATTAATAGGGTCGCCGACGTTTCGCTCGCTTGGTTTCCAGAGAGATTTATCGTTGAAAATGTCCAGATTGGCAGGCCAAATGAGGTGTCCAGCATGCAAGCATTCCGTTCCGCTACGTTACTCTATTGACTAATCTTTAGGATTGCTCAGGTACGCGTTGACCGAAGAATCTTATCGCGCACGTTTATCGTGACGAACTCAGTATTTTGTCGTCGGTAACTAGGCATCCCCGGAAGAAAAGACATTATCTCATAGTAGTTGCTATCCCTTTATCAAATTCTAAATCGATGTCATAATTATAAAGATAGAGTAATGGCAAGTGCACTGAACTTTTTACTCTCCTCGTAATTTATTTTTCCATTTCTTGATATTATTTATATTAATCGGGCTTTATGTAATATTACTTAAGAACGAGAAGAAATAAATTAAATTAAATTACAATAGTTTTATATGTCGATATTTTTTTGATAATATTTATTTCGTCTGTATTGTATTCTTCTTCATAATAGCTTTAACGTCTTCCTCTTTATACAATTCTTAAATTTACTTAATTTATAACACTTAAACAATATTTGTTTTGTTGTTTCTTTTCGCTTATTATGCCGAATATAATTTATATAGAAAAATTTGCCTTCAAGGAAATTCATCACGGTCCAGATCTGTCACATTGAAGAAAGCGCAATTACATTTTCCGGCGGGTTTCAATTTTCTCAGATATATTTTTGTTTTTATTCTCGGCGAGCTTCGCGATTCTTAAGTCTTGATCGTCTCGAGTATCTGATAAGATGAATAAAACGGCCACGTGTTTGTCTCCCTTCGTTATTCCCTCGACTTTTTCCGACGTTATCTGTTTTCGTTTCATCACTTTGATTGTGAGTGATAGTTTCGAGTGCCGCGCGAAGGAAATAAGGTCATCTCACTGGATCATATTGGTACTTTGAAGAAAACTCACAGTGCGTTTTTCTGGAACATTTTTTCTGATAATTGCGGAAAGAGATAATAGCTACTTAAAAATTTTATTACATTGTTTTGTTATTCGCAAAATTTTATCAATATATTTATAGTAATAATACATATTGATAATGTTTATAAATGAAGTATGATTAATTCCTATATTTCTAATAATATATTACGTCATTGGTTAGTATCTAAATATATCATTGAGTTGTAAAATTATATTGAATATTTACACTGAATATCTTATCGCGGAATTATTGCTATATATCTCGATGGCATAAATGGGATTTCCGAAGGATTGACATATTTTTCCATATTTGAGAAGAAACTTTCGCTTTTTTCGCATCAAAGATCAAAGCCGAGACAAATTTTAAAGATAAAGTCGTATCATTCAACGCATATTGATAGTGACGGTCGACATAAATTTACATACAAATCGATCTTCATATAACCAAGGTCAGTATGAACGAAGAAAAATGAAAAACATGAAAAGTGATGAACAGCCACTCATCAACTCGTTTGACCAATAGATCCAGTACGAAACATCGTTGAAATTCCATTAACAAATGCCTCTGTTATCTTGACTTTCATTTTTTGCGACCCTATAATACTCGACTGCCGTTTTATCCTTTCCTTCTCATCCTTCTAATCGTCGGTTAATCCACGCCGTAATTTACGAATAAGTTTTAAATCCTTATTACGCTCGTGAAATACTGATAGCAATTTCGAATGAGAACAATTTTGACAATTAGGCTACTTACAATATTTCATTTCAAAAATTATTAAGACCTAATTTTTATTACATTAATGTGACTTAATTTAGGTTAACTTTATCTATTTAATTTACAATTTTTTAAGGTTTATGTTTTTAAAATTTTTTAAGATTTATTTACGCTTTTTAAAATAGCTGGTAATTTTTATGTTTAAGAAGTAGAAACGATTCTTTAATATATATATATATATATATATATATATATATATATTATTGCGACCGTTTCATCACAAATATTCTTTATCGTATTTTCTCTTTTTCTTCTTCTTTTTTAAATCATTACTCCTTTCATATCGATCATATTGTCGGTGGAACAGTTATCCGTCATCTGAAATATTGTCTTTCATTGAAATCATCTAATTTTCGGAACCATCTAATTAATGGAAGTTTAGTGAAGTACTCTTTTGTTTTCCTTACATTGTAGATCCATGAAAGATCTCGATTCATAGGATGCCTTTGCCTTGCACTGATATAGAACTTGAGCGAGTCGCTCTTTTTCTCTCGATCATATCGCAAGTCAATGACGCGCAACCTGTATTTTATAATTTCAACAAAAAGACATTTCAACAAATTATTCCTCATTAAGTTTTTATTGAATTTATATTTAATTGCAACAACTATAACTATTCTTACGTTTATTTTATATTTTAGATGAAGTAACAATATTACAAGTTTCAAATCTGTTAAATAAAACTTTTGTTTAAATTATAATGAAATAGAATTAATAATTATTAAACATATGTAATTGAATTGCAAGCAACTCGAGAAATGAACGAAAGAGGCGCTAGAATTACGAGGGTTGCGCGTCGTTGTGCTTATACAATTAGATCTATAGGGGATCCAGATCCGATAGAATCGACCCGTCTTCCAGCGATAGTGTCGACTCCCATCTCTCGCGGGGAGCGTATCTCTCCGCAGCCTCGTGTCCCATGTCTTCCATTTTTAGATTAACTTGACATATATCGCATCGAGTCCCTGCCCCGAGCTCGCGCCCGTCCTGTGCTCTCGTCTGATAATCGCTCGTATTAATAACCCATAACTCGATCTATCCCCGTTCCATTAAAATCTAACCGAACTCTCCACCTATCTGCGAGTACGCCGCGCCGCCGAAAGTTCAACCGCATACCCGACCCGGTGTGGCCGATTCACGAACGAGCAGCCAATCGATATGCCGGAGACAAATCCAGCTCGTATTTTATTATTCATAGAAATCATAATTGCTATTTTTGCGAGCGCGCTAGTGTAACGTATTTCAGCTTGATCGAAACGCGAAGCAAATCCGCTAATCTGTAAATTATATATTTAATTAAAACCTAAATAAGAAAGAGCTACGCGCAAAGTAATCTTTAAATCTTCATATTCGTAATTATAAACAATAATTCAGAATTTACAGAAATTTCGATAATTTTCTAGAAAATTTGCGTACTACATTTACATCTAAATTAGCTTTAACATAGAAATTTAATTAGAAATATAACATGCATTCGTATTAAGGTAAATCGTAATGACAAATTTATAGGCTTTGAGGCAATTAATGTTAAGATTCTTGTATTTTAATAGTTTCTTTGATGTGGACGGTTTATATTTAAATCTTAAGATAAGAATTTTGCAAACAGTTTCGCATTTCGATTTAAAATCTACGTGACGCTAGTGATCGCTGTTAAGAACTGGAAATCGCGAATTGGTGATATCACGAGCAATATTTCAGCAGTGATGTAATTATTGCCGAGATAATCAGCTTAAATTCCGAAAGTGGCGGAAAATCGCGCGAAGAATTCCGAAACTTTTCCTTATCAACGTGGCGATATTCGTCACGAGTAAAGGAACGAAGTTTCGAGATTAAAATCCTCCAGAGGTGGGCAAAAGGGTTGATCAATAGTGCGAGATTTTTCTGCCCTAAACTAGCTTTAAGATGAAACGAACTCTTCCCTTGTTGGCTCGACAAAGAATAACAAAGAAGCGTTCGAATTATTACGATTAATTATCGACCGACAGTGATAATGCAACCGGTGACAATGTAGGAGCTCGCACGGTGCGAGAGATGTACATATATATAATAATTCATTAATGCAAGTCGTTTTATGGACTCGTCGAAAACTGGCTTGCGTTGAAGATCAAACGAAAAAAGTTTTGATTTCTACTTTTGTGCGACTTTAATTTTTCTCATTCGCAATTCGTAATCTTCCTTCGCAGCGGGGAAATAGCAATTTGCAAGTTTATAGTTGTATGAATAACTTTTTTTCCGTCTTATTGTCTTATAATTATTGTTTCATTTCACAGCATAAATTAAAAATTATCAACTGTGTTGACAATCTCTCTCGATTGTATCGTTTTAATTTCTTTTTTTCCTCCAAATTTCAATTGATTAAAACGAAAGCAGATGTAATACATATTAAAATTCTAAACATTTTTAACTATATTATTTCTTCAATCATACGGATTGTTGTTATCGTCTTGTTGTAAGAAATTTAATTGCGACGTTATCGATTAATCGGATTACTTGAGTATTTTTTCATTTCAAATAGATTTCCGATCATTTCCCAATCTGGGTGACGCACGCCAGTCTGACATAGTTTTCTCATTGTGATCGGTTCACGGGGAAATACAGTCGCGCGTCCTTTAGTTGTTTATTTTTTTTCCACGGAGATCCATATATCGACGTCATTCATTCGTCATGCAATCGATTATACGTGGCGATTAAGGGTTGATCGCGAACCAGCGTGTGATTGTCAGGAGAAAATAAAAATGAGACGTAACATGATTTCCTGGAGAATATACAAATATTTATCTCAACTTGTCGTGTATTTGATTGAAAATATTGTCACATCTAGTATTTCTATTTTCTAAAGTTTCTTTTCGCCAAATGTCGTACTTTGTTATTTTGAGAGTTACATCTTTTTATATCTATGAGATTTTACATAGATTAAAATTGATTTGCGAGAGAACGGTTGTATTGATAATATTCATGCGCTGTGTCGAAGTTTTTGATCGGCCCTTGTTACATTTTAGCTACGAAATACTTGCCACATTCCAGAAAACGGTCTGTTACTCTCGATAATGTGATTATTTTTTTTCTCCACGTATCGCGGCCTAAGCGTGACATGATGCAATCAAATCAACAAAGAATCAAGAAAATAAAGAAACTGACATTTTTCAATAAATTTCTTCATTCCTCACATGACTTTTTTTTAGGCAAATTAAATAACACATTTTTTTTGTATAAAGACTATAATCAGAGCCAGAACAAACATGAAAATGTTTGCGGCATTGAGAAATATTTTATCACAGTTTTTTTTCAGTAAAGTGCAATATGAAAGAGAGTGGACTTTGTTTTGTTATTTATTTTTAAATATACACACGTTTGTAATGCGTATATATGGATTATACGTAAAATAAAATACTGTGATATTTATATTTGCATGAGTTTTTTTATGCAAGATATAAAAACTATGAAACTATTAAAAATATTTTCGCGCGCAATTTGTAACGTTAATATGATTATTACTTATTATTATTACCTATTATTACTACCTATTGACAGCGCTATTTAGATATCAAAGAAAGAGATATTTAATATTAAGAGATATCAATATTTGACGACTACTGATAGGTGTTATTTTTGTTTCTTTTTAATAAACTTTTTAAATGCAATAAACGGTTATTAACGATCGCTAATATCATGTATAGCGCGGTAACAGGATATAAGCTAGTTATTGAGTTGGGAAAGGGATAGGAATCGATAGCGCTAATTATGACGGGCAATTATCAGTGTGAAAAAAAATGGTGGAAAATGCTAGTCGGGCAGCGAGCCAAAAATAAACGTTTGACAAGAAAATCGCTGTCCGTATGCGCAAGTTTGCACGAGTTTTTACAAGTCGCTGTATATAACCGCGTGTGTGGTCATCCTTGCACAATTATCGACTTCGAGTTGATACAACGGCCCTGACCTTAGGGTTATGCCACGTGATGTATAACGCTTAGGATAGAGAAAGTAGGTTCGATCGTCCTTCTATATCTTTTCGTAAAGCGGCATTCACATCGCAACTATCATCAATACATAAAAATGGGCAAATTAATCTATTATATAAATATATAGATGTGCCCTTTGTGTGTGTGTGTGTGAAAAACCAATTTTTTGACCAAGTAAATCTACGTTTTTTACGATCCGTGATTAATGAACGAAGCAATAATAAATTAATATACATTAAAATGAAGAATTTGTATGCTAAATTGTCTACTTAACATACGTTAAATTTGAAACTTCATGTAATTAACATGAGTAATAGTTGGATTTTAATTACGTGCATTTCAGAATTTACATTCTTTCCGTTATGTCAATTTATTTGCCATATTTTATGAAGAAAATTTCTTGTCAAGGTAAAGCGGAGGGATCAATTTTCAGTCAGAAAATAGCATCGACTTAGAAAATGAGATGCACTCTAATGCGTATATTTTGCACAAAGGTATATCATTCTCCCGATCATACCTTTATTATAGAAATATATTTTTAGTCTCCTCGAATGCGTCACGCGATGCGCGGCGTATATAATTAGAGATTGAATTTATATGCAAGAATGATGGGAGAGTATATGCATACCAAGGGGCACGCAAAGCCGAACGAAAACAACGCCGGTCTTAATTCATTGACAATAAAAGCATTCATTAACGTACGACGTGTTATAATTTTCTCTTTCTCTTTTATCATTCATTATCAGCATCACATTACACGCTTGCACACATATGGCGCACGATTCTCGGTTTTCAGCTGCCAATACGGATTCCAAATCCAGAATCGAGCAATTGAAACGTTGGCGGGTCACATTGCACATTTTGAGCGTTCGAGGGATTTATCCGCTCTCGATACCTTGGCGAGATTAATACGGCGAACGCGATTATTTATACAGTCCGCAATCGCACACATGTTACGTACAAGTCGCGTGTGCGGCGTGGCATATCTGTACGCGGCGTGCAGTTTGTACACGCTGAATGGCAAGTGGCATACCCATGTTGCAAAACGATGATCGATCGGTTGGTACAAACGCCCGCACGTGACCATCTATACTTCGGGGATACATCGCGAATGCACGTCGTGTCATGAAACGTACGTGTACAACTCTGATCGACAAATTAATTTTAATCGCGGTAATGTCAGGGATAACGATTCAATAGCCGCGCGGTGACTAGTTTCGATGTTAAGGAAATTGCTTTACGTGTGATAGCGTTGGCGGACAGAGAATGGTTCAATTAATTATTGTTGCGTTCTAATTTAGAATGCAAACGACATTAGCCTCTTTATCTATTTCCTTTTTTCTGTCGGGTATATATACAGAGATAACGTTGTAATTTTATACGATGCCCGTGTAAATATAAATGTAACAAATAGAGGGGACTTATTTCTTTATCTTTTATACGCATTACTTTAATGAATATGAATACGAATAGCACGTTGCGATTCATTTAATTTGTGAGATAGAAAGCTGAAAAAAAAGAAATCTTTTAAGAATTGTGCAGTATCTTAATACTATAAGCTGTAGATTACTATATCAAAGAGTAATAACTGCTAATCTAGTTGTAGATTAAATCAGCAGGAATCGAAATTAGATTTTCCGGGCAAAGGGTTCCAATCGTTTCTTTCAGTGGTCCGATATATATTATTAATTAAATAGCAGAATGTTCGCTCCGTTCCGTCAAGCACCGTCAATTTAATCGCTCGTGAAAAGTCCAGGAGATTCCGGAGGCAGTTTCTGGTCATGCGAGCGCGACACGTGAATAATTCATTCGTTAGAATCGGCCGATTGATATTCGTTTTCTTTCGTTCGGACTGCGCCGGCGGCCGCGGTAGCGTTTCAATTAGGGCGAAACCCTTTCGATCAACCGCCCTCCGCTAGTTACGAAAACTCTTGTTGATTCTCTGTGTACGTTCGAGGGTGAAAAGAACGAGATGAAAGGAATGACAGGATAAGGAATACACAAACGACAGACGGCCTTGCTAATTCGTGAACTCATTAAGCTTCGTTTTATTCGAGCTTTTCTCTAATACCAATCGTTTTATCTTTACCGGTTGTTTGCTCGGCTCGATGTTGATTCTCCGAAAAAATCCGTCGCGCATAAAATCGTCCGATCAAAATCGACACTTGGCACATTTTCATATTTGCATCTTTTTGAATATTGTTAAAATATCAATGTTGCGTTTTCACACATTTTTATTTTTAATGGTGCTAATTATTATGTATATTATTTTTTCTAATTAATTGAAGCAAGAGATGTATAAAAGAGAAAAGAAATGCAGAACAAAATAATCCATTTGCTAAATATTGTGACTAAATTTACCAAGCCAAAAATCTAAATTCGAGATTCTACATGATATACAATGTTCACAATAAATAAGTCGTTTTATTTTCGACCCAACTGGCCAATTAAAACAAGATTGCACGACGTTTCGACCGAATTCCGGTCTTTATCAAGTGCTTTGATTTAAGTTACACCGATCCGCATAACAAATTGCATCGTTGACGTGGTGTCCTGACAACGTCAAGACAAACGCAAAACTAAACAAAAGAGAAAATAATACATTTAACAATAGAAAAACTATACAAAATTGTTACGTTGTTTACAATAAAATTTGGGTAATTATGCAGTTTAGGGGAAGCACCTCCGATGACCTTGACCTTGACATATGTTGTCAAGGTCACTCTCCTGAGTGACCTTCAGAAGGTTTTAGCCGTCGCTCGTATTTTATTAAAAAGTTATTAACAAAAAAAAGTTTGGCGACCTCACCGATTTCAATGACCTTGATATATGTTGTCAAGGTCATGACCCCGAGTGACCTTCAGAAGGTTTCAGCCGTCGCTCGCTATTCGTTAAAAAGTTATTAACAAAAAAAGTTTGGAAAATATAGCATATGGTGCATATATAGGTTAGTTAACGCGCTTTAAACATTTAAATACTTTTAAAGCACGTCAACTAACCTATGTAGGTTAGTAATCAACGATTTACTGTTTTAAATGTTGTGTTTTGGTAAAGCAGCGACTTTTTCGCGAAATAAAGTATTCTCTGCTTTAAAGAAAAACGTAAAATATTAGTCGTTTATGCCTCTCAGTACTTAAAATAACTGCTATATTATCGAAACTTTTTTTGTTTATAACTTTTTAATAAAAAACGAGCGACGGCTAAAACCTTCTGAAGGTCACTCAGGAGGGTGACTTTGACAACATATGTCAAGGTCAAGGTCATCGGAGGTGCTTCCCCTAAACTGCATAATTACCTATATATATATATATGTCAATCTTGTATTGAAATTGATATCCGGTCTGTGTCAATAATATTTCTTAGTAGAATTAGAACGATGTTGAGTATTCTCTGTGTCTATACGCGCGTTTCAAGGCATTAATATAAACTTCTACTGTTCTTGTGTACTTTGAGTCGATTAATCAAGACGGACAGCAGCAATCAGGTTGATAATTAACCGCATCCGAGTCTATTAACGCCAACAATAAGCAGCCGCATTATGCCTTGGTCGTCCGCTATGAGAAATGCGCTCCGTTGCATGACGTAAAATATCGATTCCGTAATTCCGACCTGTGTCATTTACATTGAGCTTTACGTGATTACGGGCAATAACAAATGGTTAGCAACGAAATGCATTCTATATTATTTTAGTTTACGTGAAACTTTGATTTTCAGAAGTATGTATATATACATAATTTGATGGTTTTAAGAATAGAAATTATAGTTAAACATTAGTCGTTGCACAATGAAAAACCATAATTTATTTTGATAGTATCTTAAGTTAAAATTTAATTTTTTTTTTATTAAAACAGCTGATTGTCGAAACTAATGTTGTTATAGAAAGATGTTAACAACTAGGAGAAATCATTATTAAAATGGTTCTGATAATTTTCAAACATAAAAAATGTTATTGTATAAAATGTATGAAGAGATACTATTTAATAGATTTTGAAAACTTGCAGCAACAATTTGTATAAAACTCCATCTTTCAAAAGATACTTTTATTCTTATGTCGTTCTTTTATTATCCTATTTTTATTCTTTTATTGTCTTTTTCTGAAGATTAGAAAACATATATCTTGAGATCTCAACCTATCACTATATCTCAGCTATCTTCTTTTGTAAACAGGATTGATTACCTTTTTGATTTGCCAACAGTTGTAATAAATGTTGGAAGAATTGCATAGCATATGCATTGGAGTTAAGTACACGTCATCTGCAAAACACAATATATGTTAGCTTTAAATAGAGCTGTCTTATTATACAACTAGTATACTTGAGAGAAACGTCTTTTGACGTAAAAAGTTTCAGTTATTCTACATCTTTTATGAATGTTGCTGTTTAAAATGTTCAAAGCGCTATGATAAATTTAAACTCGGTAGGCGTCATTCAGCATATGAGTATGAGTATATACATAACGAAAGAGTGTAAGATTCGAAAGACGCCTCGTGTGTCTTTACACGAGTGCTTTGCAACGCAAATTGGTCTTACACGTGCCACACGAGGCGTTATACATAAGCATGTAGAAAGTTGCATGTGAGTTCATAAATCATTGAGTCATATAAAATATTAATATGTTGTTACAATCTTAATTCAAAAGAGATGTTATTGATACAGTTGAACATTTTTTAAAGCTATTTTTGGGAATTATATTTATGCAATTTTAGAATATTTGAAAATGTAGAGGGCTTTATTTAATTATTCTTTCTCTTTAGGTAGTAATGCTATGTATAGAACAAAGTAGAATTTATTAGGAACTTTTATAATTTTTTAAGTGCCAGAAATATCACGTTTAAAAATACAATAAATTTATAATTATTTTAATTTTTAATGTACGCTTATATAACGCAAAGGATTTGGAACTCTTTGGTATACCTATACATTTTTTTGTAACCTTTTACATGAAAACTATGATATTTCGTGACCTTTCCAAAGCGTAAATAGAGATCATAGAAACATAATAAATACAATATTATTGTTAAAAACAATTATTAATTACGCAATTTTTTGTTTTAATTTTTTAATTAAAATAGTAACATATATTATTATCTACTTTTTTGACACTTTATATTACCATGTAAAAGAGTATGTAATATTATATATGAATGAGTGGAAATAAATTATATATTATTTCATATAATTTTACATATTTTTTTTAAATGCAATTAATTGAAATATAAACAAGCCTAAAGAAATCAATAAAAATAGTAATAAAATTTAAAGAGACTCTGTAGAAAACAAGTCATTTATAATAAAAAGAAGACTCAACTTTTGAAGATTTGAATTTTTAAAACTTTTATACAGTTCAAAAGGAGGGGATTTTATCTGAAGCGAATCCAGATCTTCATGAAAATTTCTTGTGTTCGCGGACATGGGAATTCAATTAAGCTTCTCTCGCGAAAGTTCGTCCCGTACAAACACATCACCGGTCTCCTCCGAAAAGTGAAGAACCTCGAGAAAAAGTCGGCAAAAAGTTTGACACGGCTGATTTGCCGGTCTTCAACGTCAGTGACGTTTTATCGTGACGTTGTAATATCGGTAACGGTATAGTCATCAACGCGTAACGGGTTTTCGATCCCTTAATCCGCGCAATTAATCACGATCAGCCGCGGGGGCGACTTATCGCTTTTTATGAAGACATTCAGAAGTTAATAGATCGTATCACGAAAGGTCCGCGCATTAATATTTATAATTTTCCACTTCCGTACCGTCTAAAAAGTCATCAGGACGTCGCGCGCGGACGTCGGCGATGACGTCGCGTCGGATTAACCGGCGCATTATGCACGCTATAATGTAACACGAGTTGCTTTTATGAATAATGCATAGCCGAAGGAACAGCGGGAGCCTGTAGTGGAGCACCCACTTCAGATCAGCCAGGCAAGACAAAATTGAATCTTAAGTGTATGTTCTAAAAAGCTCCGTCAATCCACTACTCGTCGTCGACCCAGTAACGAGCACCGCCTTTTTTATCTTTATCCCCCGGCAGACTCTATTACTATTAATTGTTAACCGTGTGACGACAGTACTTAGCGCGCTCGATTGAGTATTTTTAATTCAATATCGTACTTTACTCGAAAACTCTTCAATGATTTATCAATTAATAGATTGCATAGATTATTTTAATTTGAAAATGACGTTTCTATATATATATATATATATATATATATATATATATATATATATATATTTAATAATATATGCAACGTGACACATGATACATGTTAAATTTGAAATTTATTGAAAGAATTCTGTATATTTAGCAGCATGAAAACCTGGGGCTCTAAGTAAATTGACACAGATCGACAAAGACTAATTAGAATAAATAAAGAGATATAGATGATTGATATCGGTAATGAGAATTAATATGGAATAAATAAAAAGATACAATTAAATGTTTTGGGCTGTTCTTCCGAAAACATCCGTGCTCCGAATTAGGTGAAACTTTGTGAATAGGTTCCTTTTAGATAAAAAATATATATGTACATATACCAAAAGAATTTGTTGCGACTTCAAAGTTTAGCAACTTTTTTAACATTTTTAACTTGCTGCCTCCGCGCATACATTTTCCACGCGAAACGAGGTGCCACATGGGTTTACCACTTTCCACGCGTGGAAAGCCCACGCATGTATTTTGAAGGCACACTATGTGTCCAGTTTAATAATAATGGAGCCCCCCCCGCAGGGGGGCGGAACCTACTGCCTCCACGCATACACTTTCCACGCGAAACGAGGTGCCACATGGATTTACAACTTTCCACGCGTGGAAAGCCCACGCATGTATTTTGAAGGCACACTATGTGTCTAGTTTAACAATAGTGGAGCCCCCCCGCAGGGGGGCGGAACCTACTGCCTCCACGCATACACTTTTCACGCGAGACGAGTTGTCACATGGGTTTACAACGTTTCTGATTCTCTGAAGTTTCGCCAATGATGTTTATGTTATAACTTTGACGGGTATGACTTTATGGTTGTTTACATTACTTGAGAGCTGTTTTGGTTTGTAATATACTGAGTTAGTTCGCTCGTAATATACTGAGTTAATTCGAAAAAATATTTAAAAAGTTGCTAAACTTTGGAGTCGCAAATAATTCTTTCGGTATATGTCTTTTTTATCTAAAAGGAACCTTATATTTACAAAGTTTGACCTAAATCTGGAGCACGGACGTTTTTGGAAGTTTCGCCAAATGTTGATTTCATTAGACTTGAGAAATTTAAATTATAATATATTGAAATTTTTAAAATAAAATAATTATGTTCAGGAATTTAGAAAACTGAAAGTGTGAAAAATTATAAATTAAGATACATTAATAATTTCATAAATCAGAATATAAAGTGTAGGATTAAAATGCTCATTGTTGTAAATTATTTTGGTATTATTAGTTAATTTTATAAGAGGTATTGACTCATTCTAGTAAGAATGACTTTGTTTTGACTGGCATCTGTCACGAGATTAATTAATTCAAGTGCTATCTTATTATTTGAAGCTGCGTCGAAATTACGGGAAGCGCCGTTAGATCCGCTCGGTTGAAAATACTCGCTCGAGCGTGCCGAATTTCTTCCCCAACGTACCAATTACATGTCACTTAATTTATATGCAACACATGTAAAGCGCGTAATGTATGATTACGGTCCCGAATTTACTCACGTTGTCGTGCGAGCAGTCGCTAGCCTGTACATAACATCGTACCAAATATCTCTGGCCGTGTAATTGCATGTCCAATCACAGAATTGTTATTATTTCGCATAAACCGCGTCAAAGATCGTATATTTATATGCGCGTTAAATATTTCGCTTCATTTCTATCTCGAGTATTTCTAGCTACAAGTATATTAGAGATTGCATTAGATATAATATACCGGTTATACAGATCGTCGCAAAGTTGCAAATATTTTTAAGAAACATTTTTTCTTTATTACAACGTGTAAATTTTTTTTTTAATTTTGCGCCTCCAATTATTTTTTTATGCGTCAGAAATTTTTCGAACTTAATCAGTCACGCACACTAATTTTATACATCTATAGAGAATGTTTTCCACGATACACTATACTTCCTGCAGTTTATTATTTAAACGATCAATTCATCATTGTAGTCTCGGTTTATTTTTTTTTGCAAAAATCGACCGCTTGCTCACTCGTCTAACACAGATTTTGCGACATTCTGTATAATCGCCTTGTGTATATAACTACTGATGTATATACTTTGTATCGTCTATATCAACCGCTTCTTTCCGGTCCGAAATCTTATCCCGTCACAGTGAGCAAGATTAATTGCGTATTATTCGTTATCCGCGTCGAGCCGCGTCGATTCCAGCCGGCCGGATGATTAATCGATGTGGAAATCGAGCGCTTCCCACTTCGTTAATAACTTGGTAAAGATTCTCCGCCGCGTCTGTCCGAGTTACGATTTTGCCGTCAATTCGCATTGATTAATTGGTGTCCAACAGGTACGCTGATCGCCTGTAAACACTACCGGGAGCACCACGTTACGATTGTCTCGATTGTTCGTCACGAAAAGTTCGCATGACGCAAATTGTCAGCGGTCATCCCGATCATCGTCGCGATGTGAAACTAGTAGTGTCAAAATTTACAAAAAATACACTTAAAATCATTTTCTAAAAAAAGACACTGGTGACGTTTGGATAAACACGAACTAAATTGTATCTTCTATTATTTTTTTTTCTTATGACCGCAACGGTTTTGTTTCTAACAAATGTTTTCCAATGTAAACTTGTTTCTCTGTATGTGCAACATTCATGTTTCCAGTTACTGTTATTGTTACGTTTTGGAAACATTTAATAATTTTATAAATATTGGAAACTATTTTCCTAAAATATGTAATGCATTTCAAAAATAATTACTAATGTGCATCGTGATTGTTTTCTCCAAGCGCGATTAATTCGCTGAAAATCAAACCATGTTTGGTGAAGCAGACAACAATTGACATGTGTATATATATCTAATACGATTGTTTGTGTATCTTGTATCATGAACATGTCGATACATTTGTGAAATGTCCTGTAGAGAGTTTCTTCCTATTGTAAGGTAAGAACTAATAATGTACAGATCGTCTCTTTCTTTAATTCCCGACTTCGTTTTATCTTTCGTTGGCCGTTTTCGTATTTTTGTCGTTGGTGGCACAAGATGTATCGTTCGAAACATGCACTTTTCTGATTTCCAGAGCACTTTATATAAATGTGTGTATTAATTTATATGTGCGTAATTATTAATTAATGTTTCTTATAGTTCTTCCATAGACAATCTCGATTCTCGAGTTTTGCAATAAAATCTAATTTCCCGAAAATTATTGAGAAAACATATGCGAACGTGTGATCTTATTCTCTCGCGTTTGGAACACTCGTTATCACGGTAACAATTTGACGGGAAATAATTGCGCCGAAAATTGCATTGCCCGCGGGGTCTCATTAGTTTTCCGCTTCGCCGATTCCCGCGCGCGCAAAACGCGAGCGCGGATTCGCTTAAATGCGAAATCGTCGCACGCACGCCTCCGCGCGTGCATTCGAATTGTTTGATGTTCGAGGGAATGTGACGCATCGACGTTTGTAAGTTAATTCGTTTTCGTCGGTGATGCGCGCAGTATGCGCGTCACTTCGTCAATTTGTAGGCTTTCCCCCCGAGGTTATTGGATCGGTCGAAACGCCATGAAGCTCATCGATTTTTACGGTCGGTAGTACGGTATATATTTCTTCAAAAATCGCTGAAATCGGATTTTATACGCGCGTTCGAAAGGTTGAGCAAGGAAAACGAGGGGATCGTGAAATATTAAAATATCACTTTTTGCGTATATACTGATGAGTTTATAAAATACGTATATATCGTGATTTATTTAAATAAGTATAAGTTAGTTCAATGCAGTTTGTGCTTTGTATTACTACTAGGAAATTGTTAATTAGGAAACAGAAATTGCGATAAGTATAGGAGTTAATTTTTCTAGCATTATGAGCGAAAAAGGGTTTTCTATCTCAAGTAGAAATAAGCTTTAAATGATATACTTGCAATTATTTGCTGCTAATTAGGGAATCTACATTAAAAATGTATTTTACCAGGAAATAACAATTAAAATGAACAAATCGAAGGCATCACGTGTAATAGTATACGATAACAGTATCATAAATTAATTCAATGTACTAAAAGAGTGTCATTGCTTTTTGACTAAATAAAAGTTGCTCGTATGAAAGACTAACGAGTAACAATTTCAAAGGCGTAGCGTTGTAGAAAAGAACAATGGCGCGGTAGATCTCTATTAGTGCTTCATTTCCACATCCATCCACACACACACGTACATCGATCGCGCGAGTAGTATGGAAGTTTAGGAGGAGGTCCGTAGAAAAGCATTAGCATAGGCGTACCTAGCGTGCAACAATGTAGTGTGTGCTTGTGGTTGTGGATTTCAGCAGGCGTACAGTCAGTACATCCCGGCTACAAGGGCCCAAGTGTCCGGGGCCCAGGGTGGGCAGACGGGGGTCGCCATGGATGGCACTTACCTCGTCGAAGCCTCGTTCTGAAAAAGTCTCCCCTCGCGCACTGTAAAAATGACACCGTAAAAATCGAACCGGACCGAATAAAGAAAACAAAACAAAAAAAATACATAGCGAATACAAAAAAGTAATAAGTGAAAACACGACACCGCTGTGTGTCGCACGACGCATGAGCGATTACAGTAAACTGTCGAGAATTGCATTAGAGTATGCATGCGTGTCGGCAAAACAGTATAAATAATGTGTAAAACGCGCTAGAAATTCAGAGCTTTGCGAACGAGAACTGAGACACGCTCGACGTAAAGCAGATGCAATTTAGAGTTTAACCAAAGTGAAGGTAAAAAAGATTTATGTATTATATAAATACATTTTTCTCTCCGACACAGAGAGAGAAGGGAGAGAGAACGAGAGAGAAAGGAAGCGGCGGATACGTACGAGTAATCGGGCGAGAAATTGAATAAGAGGGAGAGAAACAGTATGAGAGAGATATATATCATATATATATATGTATATAGAGCAAAAATAAAAAATACGTATATATCTGTATCTCTCTCGACCTCGCCGATCGTTCGCGATCTAAGAAAATTAACCGCAAAAAAAAATCCACAAATAACACAAGCAAAGACACACACAGTCGCGCGAAATCCACAAAGTCAATCAATCAAATTCTTCTATTTCATCATTTCCGTGCCATCACCGACCCCCTACGACGTCGACGACGACGACGACGACGGCGACGACGACAACACGACGACGGATCATGACGCTGCCGTTTGGACCCGTCGACAACGATCGGCGCGCTGCCTCATCATCCTTCATCATCCTCTTCATCATCGTCCTCCGGAACACGGTGGGCGAAACCGCCATCGATGACAACGACGACGACGAAAACTTCGACGATCATGAAAAAAAAACAACAAAAAAATATACGAAATTTGTGGCGACGAATAACGTGATGGATAACGGCATTAATGCCTGATCGATCGATTGAAAAATCATGTCAATCAGAGCCTGTCCTATCAACTTACCTCGAACGAGAGCAAGGACAGAGTGGTGCTCATATACGGCGACCGTATACAGGTGCGAAAAAAGGTAAAAAAACCATGTTTGACCAACAATTGTAAAAAAAAAACGATGATAATGATAATGCTGATGACGATGAGGCTGATAAGATATCATACGTATATGTGGTAGAGTTTATGTGTGATGTATCAAGTGTCTGGATTCGCGCGCTTCCCTCCGTGCTCTGCTGTGACGTGAAGAACGTATCAGGATCCCCTCAGCTAACCCCATCCCTCGCAGTGCTCGATAATGCTTTTAAGAGTGATCAATCTCTAGATTGGCTTCCTCGGTGTCCGCTTTCACCCTCGAAAAAAAAAAAGAATCCTCTTTGCTTGCTGCGCTTATTTAGAGGTTTTGCATCCCTTGGAAGCTCATCGATATATATGAGGCTGTGCATATATACATATATACTACTTAGTGTGCAATTTGCTTCTTGTGGTTATGGATGTATGGCTGTCTTGCTTTCAAAAAGATGGTTGGACGCTTTTAGGAATATGCCAGAATTTTAACGATGGCTTTCCTGCGCTAATTTTGTTTCGAATATTTTACTTGATATTTATAGACGACTTTTTATAATTTTCAATCTTTTTAGTATTTTCAAATATATATATGAATAAGAATAAATGTGATGATTTTTTCACATATTTTTATTACTTTTTTGTTATATTTTTAAAATTACAAATGTATATAATTTGTATACTTAATTTGTTATCACACATTGATATATTTTTATTTGACAAACATTGATTTACAATTTTCTTAATGCATAAATTACGCAAGTTGCAACAAAACTTTCTCAAATTTGCGTTTAAGAACATTTTCTACTTTAATGTCGTTTTACAGAAGAATGTGCTTAATAAGAAATGTAATGGAAGTGCGAATTAATTATCGTAAATCTTTCGGTTGGTTCTCGAAATAGCTTGCTTAATTATTTTTTTTACATACTGGCAATTGACGATATTTTTCTTTTCTGTCGTTTTTTTATTAAATCTTTTTTATCATCGCAAAACTGGCAAAGTTTTTTATGAGATAACATTTATCAGCGAGGAAAATTCAGGAAGAATTTATTTCTCTTCCTCGCCGGTGAAGAGAAACCCTACGAAGTACTTTTTTACCTATTTGTGCAATTTGCTATGTTTCTAGTTTATTAATTATAGTTTTTTACGAATAGTAAATGCATACAAATAAAATATAAAAAAATGACTTAACTATCTCAAACAAACATATTATTTTATAAATAAAGAAGTCATACATTAGGTAATATAAACTGTTATTATTTGTTTAATTTAATTGTTTTCTATAATTTTATTTATATTGTGACAATAATATATATTTACGATTTAATTCTCTTGTTTCCGATAAAAAAATATGTGCCTAACAAGTCATTGCCTTTAAATTAATTATAACAATTTTGTGTTTTGCAATTAAATTGGAACCAAATATTTTGTATAATTTAGTATATTTATTTTGTAATTTATTTAATATAATATCAATCAAGTTTGAGCTAGATTTTTCTGATTATATGCACAAAATATAAACAGTTTAAATTACGGATATAAATACTAAATTTAAACATTGATAAATATATTGCTGGAAATATTACAATATAACATTTTTTATTTAATAGATAATAAAAAAATAGGTATCTATTTTAAAATTTCCAATAAATTTCTCTATCGTATTTTCCACTTTTTGGATCATATAAATTTAAATCATATGATCCAAAATTGAAAAATACGATAGAAATATATCAGAAATGATAGAATGGATATTTTTTTTTATTATTGGTTTATATCTGAATGTTATGGATAGAAATCTCTATTTGTTTATGAATAAAACGTATTCTGAGTTTATCGAGCCTCCTCAGAATTTTTGAAGTTCCGAGACAAGATTTTGTTTTCTGAAAGTAGGATACTAGCCTACTGCCCAACATCTCTTTGGAGGGGTCAGTTTCCTCTCCAAATGCAGAGTTGTCATGGCGAGATACTCTCGGTGTCTTTAGCCGGATTTGAACTCGGAATTTCGGCACACTAGAGCAGCGCACATCCTTCTGCGCTACTATCGCCACGTTTCTTAGTTATAAACAACAAAAATAAGGCTGTATGTAAAAATTTTTCTGAAGACATTTTATATGTAGTATACTTTATATAATCTAGAAAAACATATATAATTTTGTCTAGACAAAATAGCGATAGTTTATGAGTGAGTATATATGGAAAAGTAAAAACTAAAAACCACAGTGGTGTAAGTCAAATTTTTAAAAATATACAATTTATATATTGTACAGATTGCATCTATGCACGCGAAAAAAAATTTTTAAAAATTTGACTTACACCATTATGACTTTTACCCTTTCATATACAAAAATTAACTTATTAATGTATTAAGAAATATAAAATAGACATAGCGCGATAAAACAATTAATTGCTAAAGAAAAATGTAATAGATGCAAGTTTTCATAAAAGCACTTATATAATATTTACAATTTCAATCAGAAGTGTTTTTCATCATACCTAATATGTATGTTTCTAAGTCATCAATATCGAAAATTACTTGTTAAAAATTGTACAGAAATATCCGTGATAGGTGCCTAGATCGATTTCCGAAAATAGAAAAGAATAAGACAGAAGACTCATCATAAATTTTATAAATATTATTTAATTGCTAAAGAACTGCAAAAGAACTTTTTTAATTGCTCACATGTACTAACTTTTACTTTTATAAACATATGAAAAAATTAGAGCTTTATTTTAAATGTTTATCTATTTAACATAATTATAACAAAAATTTCTTCTTGTCTTGTTACTTTGACTTTTCTGTGATCTTTTAATAATACAACTATAATCACACATACATTTACAATGTATCAACCTATAGTTGACTAGGACTTCTACATTAATTTGTCTATATAACTCTGTCTATATTTGGAAAGAGTAATTCTAAAAATATGGTGCTGCTGATCATTCTGTTTGTGTTTATTCTAAATGCTGCTTCTCACTAAAAACGCAAAGTTATTTTTGTTTAAGGTGATCCTAAAGCCGTGATTCTAGCCGGTTTTTTTCTTAGCACTAATCTTTTAATTGGCTTTATAGAAATGCAAAATTTTTGTCTAGAATTAAAGTACGCATCAAAATCTAGGTCATGGTGGTCGAATTTATATCGAAAACGAAAAAAAATTAATATTTTTGGTTATACGTGACGACCACCACATATAAATTCGACCACCATGACCTAGATTTTGATGCGTACTTTAATTCTAGACAAGAATTTTGCATTTCTATAAAGCCAATTAAAAGATTAATGCTAAAAAAAAAAACCGAAAAAAACCGGCTAGGATCACGGCTTTAGGATCACCTTAATATTTATTACAGACATAGTTATCGTTTGTTTTAAATATTGCTTTTCTCAACAATTTTACTCATTTTTATATATATACTATTAAATATATTTATGATTTAATTATTACTATCGACATAATGGGAAATAAATGTAAAAAATATAGTATTTCTTTCACGTTTTTTCCTTTTTAAAAATATTCTTACATTCTTATATTTAATTAAATTAGAGCACGTTACACAATTCACTTTTCACATATCTCAAATTTTAAAAATAAATTTTAGAAATAATATTTAAATATACCACAATGAGTAAATGAATTGTACATACAAATATTAGACGTAATTAAATCAAGTATGACCAAAATAAATAAATAAATAAATATGATAAGCGTGTGTCGTGTTCAGACCTAAATTAAAAAAAAACAATATTTGTTTTAACCAACAAATTCATTAAATTGACTTAACTGGCGACGAATATAAATCATCGTTCTGACAATTCGACCATTGGTTTTGGTCAGATTAATCGTCAAGACATTTCGACCATGGGTTTTGATCTTTTTAAAAAGGAGGATTAATCTGACCAAAACCAATGGTCGAATTGTCAGGGACGATTAATATTCGTCATCAGTTAAGTCGATTTAGTGAATTTGTTGGTTAATCATCACTGGTAATATACCACCTATCTTTGTTGTTTATTATTTGTTTTCATTATTTTATTATATTCTGAGATTTAGTAACGTCAAGTTTTTTTGCATTAAATATTTTTTAATTTTAATTGAATATTATATACACTTAAAATTTAAATATCTTCTATTATCCTGGTAGGTTTAAAAGTGTTTAATTTTTTAAAACGTTTATCATATTTTCTCTTTTTATTTGCAATTTCCTGATTTCAACACTTTTTTGGAAAAACATTAAAAAATTTTTTTAAATTATGAAATGTTAAGTAACACTTATTATTCATTGAAACATTCTTCTTATAGAAATCAATACCATTTATGTTACCATGCACAATTATTTTATATTTTTGATTAGATATATTAAAACAATTTTCAATTGTACAACAGTTTCTTGTATCTGCACGCACACTTGGCGACTTTTTTAAATATATTTTTTTAAAGGTGGTTTTTTAATGATTTTGTATTTTACGTGAAAAGTGCACTCATTGCAATTATTAATCCAAAGAAATATCGGGGAGCTATCGCATCGTTAGTTTCTGATGAAATCTATATTTCAGCATTGGAATTAGGGCGCTTTACTGTCCTCGTAAAGCGCGCGTAAAATTTCGCTAATCTGATCTTGTTGGTGAATACCAAAATTAATGACAGACATTAGCGCTATGATGCGCCGACCTTGCACTTTTTTTTTCTTTACAGCATAACGTTTCATCACCATGCAATCTCTGCGGTCCCCTGCGATCTACAATATCCTTGTCGCACTTCTCCTTTTGTTTAAACTTCGAGCACAAAATAGGAGTTGGTCGAACGAGAAGGGCCGTAAAGGAAAAATTGCGCTGTTTTTTTTTTCAAAATCACCCTCGGATTATATTTTCTGCTTTCAGCCGTTGGTTTGCTCATTCTTTTTGTGAAATTTGTCTGCTTAGATAAAATTTTCCCGTTTACACTTTTTTGCAAAAAAAAGAAAAATTGAATACCATTAGCGTAAAAATCGCGTGTTACATTCTTTAAAACTGTTTTTCAAACAGTTCCTTACATTTTTGAAAATATGACTTCTTAAGTGTGTAACTTCTTGTAAGCACATACATCAATTTTCTGAAACTGGGGCAACATTAATCATTTTGTGATTTTGAAGTAGTGCATCACCGCAGAAAGTCATTCTACTATCGTTAATAATGCTTTTATAGTTCTTTGATGTATGATAAATTAAATTCGATTTTGCTTAATTAAAACTCTATTAATATTTTATGGAAATTAGATAAAAAACAACATTTTGTACTTTTATTTCTTTTATATTCTTTAAGTTATAAAAATTATATTTTTTCATCAAAAAAAGATTAACTTTAAATTAATCAAAAAAAATAAAAATAATCGTGCAAAACCTGAAATAATTTTTTATGCAACGCTATGTGTTTCCTATTTGCTTTTAAACTGCAAAATAATGTTATTTCTAGTTTCGAGATACTGATATTTTCTGACAGATAAATTTAAATTTGTTTGCATCCTCACTCCCTCGTGAACTCTTCGTACTTTTTTTTTAGCTAAACAGAAATGTGGAAGGCAAAAAATTTAGGAGAAGCGGGAAGTTAAGGTATATAAAGGTTCGTAAAGAAAGACATACAACAGCTACGGAATAGGCCGTTAGTTTTTCTTGTGTTTCTCTTCTCTTTTCTTTTCTGCAGTTTCATGACTTACTTCGAGACGATTTAAAGGCATCGGCGATTGTGTGAAATAGAAGTTCCGCGTCTCTTTCGAGATTTTACGGCCTAAAAAATACCTTTGTTTTGTCGAACGCTCACTTTTTTCTCTTTTACGTTTCTGCCACACATTTTACACGTGCGACACGAAAATATTTTTTTAAATGTTTCGTAAACGCGATAGAGAACTGTTGTTACGCGACTTGTCGTATCTCTGTTTTGTCTGTTTAATATTTTAGGAATAAAATGCTTTACGAATGCGATTGATTCAACGTGACGAATGTTTTGGTGCTGCATATATTTTATAAAACCGTACTTTTAATATTACTTAACGAAAGTGGTAATATGTAGATAATTAATTAAGAATTGTATTTAGAAAAGAAAAAATTGTCATAAGTTTTACGACTATAACGCACGTAATTTGTTGAATTAAAGTTATATATTTTAAACGTTACGTAACGCAAGTACAGTTAAACAAACGAGTTTGCCTTACTTGCGTCGTTGTTGATTTAATTTAAAATAATTAGAGATTATGCAGATGATCAAAGTAGTCAGTGATTATCAAAAACTGCGTATTTTGCTATTCAGGTTGCAAAAATGTTTGTTCAAACGCGTATGTTATGGAAAAAACGACACATTTGCAATTTTAATTAGAATATTGTGGCTGACTTGTAATTCTTTACTGTAAAACGAAAGATAAATAAATCCATTTTGTTTATTTTTTTTAAATAATCGAGACAGCATCGTAGCAAACTTTAGAACAAAAAACCGATTTTCTACATTACCTATACTTTACAATCTTTGTTTATGCTTTTTATATTTATTTTATTTTTATTATAATTTTTATACTTTACGTTATTTACTTATTATTTTTTAATAATTTATTAATTATTTCCTGAATGCATTTATGTACATCTTTAAATATATACTTTACACTTATTTTATTTAAATATACTTCTATATAGAAATATATTTAATTATCTAATAATTTTGTCTAATTTATCACCCTAAAAAAATATTCTATTCATAAGTGGGGAATTTCTCTAAGCATTTTCTCTAAGTAAAAAATCTTACATGAAGCATATTTTTCTTTAAGTAAGACGTACTACTTTATAAAATAGTGGATGAATGAGTTATAATCAAGAGTAAATTCCTTTATAGCAAATTCTACTATAATCTAGACTGTTTTACTTGTAGTGACAAAGATGTGTTACACGCAAAGTGTTAATTAGATTAGATTATGAAAATGACTATCAGAGGCAAATGCTGCGCATTTATTTCAGTCGGATTTACTATCGTTCGCTCTCGCAGCCGTGGTACATTAACCGAATCCTCGTAAAATTCTACTAAATTTCGCATAAACCTGCCAGCGCGTCAATACAGAGAATAAATTTAACCGTAAAAACAGCCTTTACGGCTGTCGTCTAAATCGAATGCATTTAAAGGCGTGACGTAAAGTTTTGCTTAAATGTCTAATGCTTATCTTGCGGATCGACTTGATTAAGCCGTTAACCCGTCTTTTATGATTCTCTCTTTTCGGTAAATCGACACTATTATAAATCTCAAATATCTTGTTTTATATTTTTACTATAAAGACATAAAATAAATCCAAGTAAAATTAAAAGTAAAACTAAGTAAAGTAAAAAATAAATACTAAGTAAAGTAAAAAGTAAATATTGTATATTAATTGATGTAAACAAAGAATTTTACTGTCGACCTTAAAGGATTTACATTTTCTATAAATATTTTAATACAAGATCTTCTAATTTCTAATTCTCTTATAAATTTCTGATTAATACAGTGCTTACTTCTGTGTTTGCTACATAAAGAGCGTTGGCGCAATTATTAAATAATGCACCCAGAAATAACGCGAGTACCTATTCCATTTAGTCGCTTGCATTACGTTTATCGATCGCGCTTTCTGCATTTGCATTTACATGCGATAAATTTGTATCCGGCGGATTATACTCTATTGGTATTACCGCAGATTATGCCCATATCGCAATTGGCTAGCTTGATTATACGGAGTGTCCACAGACTCCACAGTATCAAATTTCCATATGAATAACCCATGTGTACTTTTTATATATGTACATATAAATTTGACAGAACTTATTTCAGAGATTGATTCCAGAAATTGCTTTTTAGGGATAGCTCGTGCGTGAGAGGATTTAGTTCATTAAAATCTATTCAGATTTGTCTCTTAATACTGTCTTTAATCACAAAATTTTCTAAGTCTCTACAGTTCACGCGGATACGTCTATGCCCTACTAGCAAGTCGCATCAGTGTCGAATAATCGTCTCTCTGTCCCTGGCATCTCGCGATAGTTTTCTTCTCTCAGGACTTCGTGTCTTTCAAGAAGTCGGTCGTCACGTCTCGATCGGTTTAACATTAACGTTTATTGTTTGTGTCTTGATTTTAACATTCCCGCTTACCGTTACTTATATTTATGTTTTCCAATCTAACGTTTTTCCCTGTTTTTCGACCTCGTTATATCTTACTTTAGATTCAAGATCTTTCGGCAGTTAAATGTGTGACGATATAATTGCCACAGCTTCTATTTGCATCTTTTTTTTGGTTTTATCGACGCAATAAGCAATTAATTAATTTAATTAATTAAGCATACGCTTAAGAATACGATAAATAATAGTATTAAATATAGTGAAGTTTTGTAGGAAGCTTCGTAATACTTCGCATATTTACCTATTTATAGTTTGCATTTTCGAACATTAAAATGCAAGTCACTTCGTTTCCATATTTCTCGCGGCTTTCCGCTTTCGCGCATGAAGTCAGAGAGATGTCGGTAATTTTTAGTGTTCTTATTTGATCACTTGACCGCGTATGAAGCGGTTATGCGTTTTATCGCGGTTTTATGTAGAAATAATTTCAGTCGGTATTGCGTCGCGTACCTAAAAGATTCATAATGGGGGCACTTCTATGCAAGCTGTTCTGCGTTTTGCTGCTTTAATAAATTCGTTGGGTATTATTAGAAGAATGTGCCTCGAATATCTGTGGACGTTTATATGGCCGTGAGAGAAATAAGAGATGCAAATAGCTTTGTCATAAATTTAATTTTTATTTAAATTATAATATATAATCTTGTTTTCTTTTCAAATGGAAATAATAATTTATTTCGCGTTTAACCTGACGTTTTCGTCCCGTATAGGATTTCGCTAGGATCTTGTTATCATCCAATCATAAGAACGAGAAAAATTACATAATTTAGAACAAAGTTATTTAATTAAAAAATTATTTAATATAATTTGCTATTGCTATATGTTAAATAGTTAAATAATTGATCAGTTAAATTATAGTTGTATAGTGAAATCAATTACAAGAGATTAAATTATAATTATTTATTATACATTTTATCAACTGATGTCAGGTACTTACATGATCGCCACGTGAATTTCTAAGCGAAATAGTGCATCTTTACTACGAGTAAAAAAGTATATAATATGTTACGATCAAGAGATTAAGTTTTTAAAAATAAAAGAAAAAATTTTGAAGATTGTTCATATTGTATATACTTAATGATCTGCGAATATTAGCAATTATTGCTACTAGCTCTACTATTACTAGATGCTTATTTCTCAGGAGAATTCAACGCCTCTCTAGAATTATTGCCTCAGGCTTACACGGGTATTTGGCCCATTCTCGAGCACGCCACTGCATAAGCGTCTCAATTTGATACATCCGCGCGCGACCTCGGGACACGTCGCGATTTAGTGCACTTACGCGTGCGTGCATGTAACTGCAGTGCGGCGTAACGTGGAGCCTCGCGGTGGTGAAGTTATCAGGACTTGCGAAGTAAAGGCATTATTGGACCGGACGCTTTTCCGTCGTGCGATTGCGAGGGATTAATGGTCGCGCACGTGCGACGACGTGTCGCGGAGATCGACCCACGCGCCTTAAACTCGGCTAGAATTTACTGCATTGCAGTTCGCGCGAGTCTAGTTGTCGGCGAGCAAGCAGAGCGATGACGAATTTTCATAGTTTGAGAAATGAAGAGAAATTATTTTGAATTTGTTTAGCACGACGTGTTACAGCGTAGTTATTCCACATTATTTGATATACAAATTGCATGAACGAAATATATACAACGGTATTTGTGAATTTTATATGATTCTATATAATATTCATTGCTTAAGTGAAAAAATAATGTCTTTGTTATTTAACTTCATATGTAACTTCGTTCTTATGTTAAACATATTTTTGAACGGCAGTAAAAAGTTATATGATGTAAATAACAAAAATCTAGGATATGAATAGGGAGGAACATTTCAATATTCAAAAGATATATAAAAATACCCTATACGTCTATACCGCATAGATCTTCACGTGGCACGTGTCGTGTATAGTCTCCTTAATCATTTTTAGCTCGCATCTCTAAAAAAGTATGTATAAAATTGGCATACGGGTCTAAATAAAATATGACATGGATATACGTTGAGCGTTTTAATTCTCTATTTGAGTATTTCTCGGAACACTTTATTTGAGTGTTCCTATTAACAACGATGTAATATATAGATTATATTAAAAAGGTAATATCAAGGATAAAGCTTTCAATAACAATAAATAAACAAACAAAGGCAAATAAGAGCTTATTCGTAACGATGGTCGAGCGACAGTAATAAAACTAAAATTACAATGATAAATAAATTAATATAATAAAGTAAACGTTTCGGTCTTTGGTTTGGACCCTCCTCAGTACATACAAAACAATGGTCAGTAGCTTCGATGCAGCGGTCAAGAAGTAGTACAAAATGCAGTCAATATGTTTGCTCTCCAAATGGTGACTTTGCTGGAGACATTGTTGGTGTAGTAGCAGCTGGCAACTGTGGATAGTTTCTATGTGCAGCAATCTCTGTTAGCATAGCTTTAGCAGCTTCATGTTTCGCATCTTTCTTACAACATATACTGTTAAAAATTAGAGAATAATCCGATTAACATGAGTAAAACACCAGTTTCCATTCTCCAAGAGATGATGGTGAAACAGGGTATGATATGTTTATGAATTGATATATGATGGTGGAGGTCGTCTTATTTTATTTTATTTGTGAATACTTTTACATATCGTGTTACGTGCGACGGACTCAGTGCAACTGGTACAGGTCGTTGTAAGAAATATGCGAAACATGAAGCTGCGCTAAAGCTATGCTAACAGAGATTGCTGCACATAAAAGCTATCCACAGTTGCCAGCTGCTACTACACCAACAATGTTTCCAGCAAAGTCACCATTTGGAGAGCGAACATGTTGACTGCATTTTGTACTACTTCTTGACCACTGCATCGAAGCACCTGACCATCGTTTTGTATGTACTGAGAAGGCTCCAAACCAAGGACTGAAACGTTTACTTTATTATATTAATTTTATTTATTATTGTAATTTTAATTTTATTACTGTCGTCCGACCATCGTTGTGAATGAGCTCTTATTTGCCTTTGTTTGTTTATTTATTAAAAATGTAAGATTAAATATAGAATTGGAGCGTCAATCGTGTATGTCTACGTCATCGCTTAATTCGATATGTATGTCATACAACTTGCATCTATATTATACATTATCTACCTTATTGCAAATTTAAAATAAGACAAGAAGAAATAGGTATATTTTAATATGTAGGATTAATTAACAAAATCAAGCTCTGCTTGATGAGAGAAATCTGCAATTGCAGTTTTGATTGATTTCTACCAGTTCTTAAAAATTGTTTTTACACTTATTATATTTATAAACAATTTATCTTTATACCAGAAACTTACTCTCATGTTTTCTAGAAAATTTTATAGACGCTATGTTTAATATCTCTTAATTTTTTTGATACTAAAATCACACATATATCGATATACGTAAAATTTCTAAACAAAACTTTAATTAATCTTATAAAAATTTCCGAAGATTTTATATAACAGACAAAATAATAACACAAGAATGAATCATGCGGTAATTAATTATATTCCGCTTTATCTTCCTCTAATCGATCGTTATCTCGGTGCATTCATGCCAGCAATTATGAAATCGATTTGCGATTACCGCTAGGCTGCCTTACTACCTAATAGCATAATTAAACGTCTGAGATAAGACCGATCTGCTGTTATTAATCACAAAAGACACAGCGTAGAAAGTCACGCTAGTGTTAAGCGCAACACATTAACTGCGCGATTACTGCAGTAAAGTTCTGCGTGTACGATTAACGCTCGAGAAGGTCATGCTGCCAGGACGAGCTATAAACCCGACTTAGAAACTACGTAAAGTATAACGACTGCTTGTAACTGTTACGCTCTGCGATTATATATCAGGAGTGTTCGATTTATGATCTGCGCTTGTAAGATGTTTAACGCACTTCGCATGCGGCTGATGTGGAAAGCGACTTCGATTCTTCTATCTTGCAAGGCCGACGCCCGCAGGCGTCTCAATTTCTGAAAGATACGACAATTTTTGCCTTGATTATTCTTGCATAAGATGAGCTCAAAGATAAATTACAGTTTTATACGCCAGTTTACTGACATTTGAATAAAACGCGGGCATGATAATTAATAATTAATTACGACTCATAAGTTACGACTCATTTCAGAAATTTATCGCATGTTTAATTTTTATAAAATATAATTCTATACCTCGCACGTGTTCTTTAAATATTATATTCAAAATTAGATTGGAAAAATAATTGAAACGGGGATTGTTAACTATAATTATATGGTCTAATTTTCAAAAACAGCATTCTTATAACTTCAATTCGTGGTTTAATTGGTTCAACTATAGTTTTAACATAAAATATGTATAATACATACATATTTCTTACATGGCCTTTGAAAGTTATTTATTATTAACCATAATTGTTACATTAATTTTAAAAATATAAAATCCACAAAAAAGTTTTAGATAGTCACACATGTTAGCCTATCAATTTATATATTATCAATCTGTAAATGGAATAGTCTACGTTATTTTCGAGCCCAAGAATAATTCCATCTACAATGGCTTAAACTGCGTGTTTGAGTTAAGAAATATATAATGTGCATATATATTGTTACGTACTGAGCAAACATATCTATACATGTATTTTGGTATCAGCGAAGTGTATCTTAATTCTCCGTGCATTGTTTGTTTCCTTCTACCTTCATGTTCTACATTTAATGGAATGTTCTTGTTATTGTTGTCTTGTTATTGTTATTATTACCCTCCTTTACTGTGTTGTCGTTGCTTCGCACCCTGGTTTCCTCTCGACTGTTTCCGCTCGTATCTGCCGCATCGTATATCGCATGTTTCTCTCTATGCACGTGTAAAACTCTTTTTTTCATCCCGCCCTTCTACGCCCTCGTCTCTCAATCTCTCTTCGCTCTTCTCGGGACGGAAATCATCCCGAAACTTTTCCCGAAATCCCCCTCGTCCTCAGGAGATTCACCCGCGTCTTGCTCTCGAGGATCGTTCGAAGTCGATTGTCAATTCATTAATCGCGAAAGTCCATTCCAATCCGTAAATCATCCAAAGATCCTCGAAATCTCTTGTAATGTAAATTCACCCGATCAACATCTCAATTTAGTCACGGCGTCGATGATTATTTTTCTTTCCCGAGGAGGACGAGGAAGGATAGAAGCGAGAGGAAGAGAGGGGAGAGGGAAAGGGTAGACATAATTAATTGCTTAGTCTGGATCTAGAGATTAGATGCTAGAGAACAATTGTGTGAGAGATAGAGTAAAAGCGAAAATGCAAGTGTGAGCGAAAAAGTGTGAGAAAATTGCAAGAGCGAGAGAGAACGAGAAAGAGCGAGAGAGGGAGGGGGGAGAGAGAGAAAGAGAGAGAGGGGGGGAGAGAGAGAGAGAGAGGGGGAGAAAGAGAGAGAGGGTGGAAAGAGAGAGAGAAGGGGGAGAAGGGGGCAAAGTGGGGTGTGAAAAAAATGAAGAGTAGACGAAAAGATAGGACAGCAGAGGGTGAAAATTCAAACGTATCCGAAATGCCACTTGTTCCAGGACCTAAAGAAGCGCGATTCCCACATGTGCGACATGCAGGCCCTACAGCCACTTCCGGCCCCCACCAACACCGCCAACACCGCGCCCGCCATGACTACTTCCGGTGGGCAGCCACCGCTCCCGGTATCGGAGACCGTTTGAATCGCGACGGATCACGAGAACCGATCACGATCGTCCGTGTGCGCGATGCGCTAGCCACGCATTACCACACCACCAACCACCACCACCACTCACCTATAAAACTCACCGCCGTCCTCCTCCACACCTGTGCTCGCTGAACCCGATGAACGAACCACGGCCGACCCACGTTCGAAGCAACGGTGAGCCATCATGACATCATTCACGAAAAATCTTTAAAGGGCGCAGCGCGGACCACCGGAAGTAGTCGTGGATCTTTGTTAGCCCGTGCTGTGCGATTTTCTGTTGATTGTTCTGTATCGCACGTTTCGGAAGTCCCGTAAGTGAACGTATCACGCGTATATGATCGTTTATGATTTATTTATCAAGAACTTGCGTATTATTTTTAATATTTTTGTGTATAGTGTTTATCGTGATGTGATTTTGTAGATTTAGTAATTTAGTTGAAGTGTGTCTTTATTCGGGTAAACTGAACGTATTAATAGAAGAGAATTGATTTCCAAATATTTTTGCATGCTGATACAACACAGTGATAAAAAAGTAAATTTTGATACTAAAATCTCGAATATTTATTTATAATTATCAAAAGTTGTTTATGTTTTGAATATTATTTTGGGAAAATCTATTTTGAAGAGGTTCTTTCTTCATTAGCATTATTTTCCGTGAGATATAATGTTCCGTTTTTGCTCCATATATATGCGTATACGGGGCTTCGGAAATCGAAATTGATCCGTTTCAAATGTACCTCGGGCTATAATATTTGCTGGTACAACTTCATTAAATTATGTGCATTATTATTGCAAGTATGTCGTTGAATTCACAAACCACTAGTTTTGCTTACAAAGTCTATTTGCTTTTACTTCCGGCGATTCACACTACTACCCTCGAATATCGATCGGTTTCTTCGGAAAATTTGATGATTGAGAAATGATGATTGAACTTAATAAAATTACTTCAATCCTGCGATTAGGATTGGAGTTTTAACTTGTTTATTTGAAAAAATTGCTTTCTTTTGCTGAGCAAAGATTTTCTTAAACTTGTTAATCATTTTTTGTTACTTTAACATCACCTCACATCTTTTTAATCAATAATCTAGATATTTTAAAATTTATTAACAAATCCAAAAAAAGACATATTTTCTGTAATCAATAACAATGACGTATGTATATATAAAAACTCCAGAATTCTCGTAAAGAATTTATTTTTGACATCTCGTATTTAGAAGCGTTTTTTTTTTTTTGTCAAAATAGCGAGATTGTGGCGAAGAGCAAACCAGTCGAGTCGTTTGAAGGCAAATTGACGATCGGAGCTAGTCGAGAGGAAAGGTGATTTATGATCGGTCAGCGGGTATAAGACAATTTTCCGAGATTACATTCGCTTCGTTTGCCACCTTGAAATACGGCATGAGGCCGAGATCGGCCGATTCGCGCCGGATGAGCCCTGAGTGCAGGTAATTTTTCCGGATTTGCGTCGGCTTTCCCTGACGCGCGGCCTAGTTTCCGTCGCGGAGGCTCGCTGAATCGAACTACGACAGGGCAATCTTTCCCGATGAACCGCGCACGAATTCCCAGCGATACGCATCCAATAACCGAATCGGATAATTGAAAAAGTTTACGTGTTCAGAATGGAGAAGTTGGAATATATATACATAAATTTCGTGTGTGGGTGTGTGTGCGCGCGTGCATTCTTTTTACGTAAATTATTGACTTTATTTTACTTTAATTTAACTTTATTTTAAGAAATCGCTGTACATATATATGTCTTATTTCTTCGTATAAGTGGCAGATTTCTCGACGGAATGGAGTTGACTTTTCATCGCCGAAACTTTTTTGTCGCATTGCCATTTTAATTAGTAGTATAAATAATTAATATTACTATATATGATGTCAGCTTCTCAATCATCACATATTATTGAATTTCTTTTATGAAACAATTTGCTTTAATTTGTTTTAAGCGCAACTGTTTCATGCATGATATATTGCAACAGAGTGTCGCATAATTTTTTATGTCAGTCTTTGATGTTGTTTCGAATTCGCGCGATGGAGATCGTGTAGCTATGAACTTTTCGCGCCTTTTAATTCCAGTAATAAAAACGAGCCGTTCGCATCGACGCCACGCGATGGGAGATCGTCATCAGGCTCAGCGGCATTCCGATCCGCGATTTCACGAGCGGATTGATTTGCTCCCCTGAGAGGACGGGACGATCGTTCGTTATTCGGCGGAATCTACGGAGGATCTGGGAAAACCCTACGCCTATCGCGATGTGGATCGATCGCTGTCGAGGCGCGCGAGGACCCCGACGCGCGGTTTCTCCTTCGTAGTCCTGTTAGAATTTGCACACCGATTCGCAGAGATTTCTGTTTGACGGAAAAAAAATGTCTCGTGTTAAGCAACGTTCTCGTTGCAGTCGCAATATCTGGTCGCGTGCCGAATGGATTTCTGCAGGAAGAGGAGAAAGAGAGAGAGAGAGAGAGAGAGAGAGAGAGAGAGAGAGAGAGAGAGAGAGAGAGCACACTTCCTGCGGAAATTCGTTCGCGGCGTCGTGATAATTAACTGAATTAATTGATTAAATCGCGCCGGCGACGAGTTCGCAAAATGGGTGACCCAGGTGCGGCTGAGCGATTGCGATTAGGGTCACGCAATTATACGGGATTTGTCCGTGCGGAATCGAGTCCTTTAGGGGAGGGGAGGGATTTCGCAACATGTTACTTCGCGTCAGGCCGTCCCTTAAATAATGTTCTTTCAGTGATCCTTGAAGGGAAAGAGGAGATGTATGATCGTTTATCGCGACTATTCGCACACAGTCGAAGGATTCATTAATCACGTCGGAATTAGAAATTTACTTGTGTCGTAACGGCGGCGTTATTCGACATAAACTTCACGAATTTTAATCCTTATATTAATTATATGAATCCACACGAATAATTCCAGTTAAACTGCGGTTTGTATTTACTTCTAAATTTAGTTTTCTTCATGTCTTTGTAAATATTGTTATATCTTGTACGATTTATGAGTCACAATCAGGCAATATGTAACGATAAGTAGAGAACGAAATACGTACCTAAGTATGTCCATTTATAAGAGTCACACTGATCCAGAATTGTGTTAAGAGAATAAAACTTTTTATCCTAATTAGAAGTACATACTGCGGAATTTTGTGATTGCAAGGCGCTCTCAGAGAACGAAACTCTCAAGTGCCTATACTCAATTTCAGCAAATTATATGAATTCAATGATTTTTAACATGTATAAATTATTATATGCGAAACTGTATGTGTATATAATAGATGTACTAATGTTAATGGGAAGTTAAATGAAACCGAAATAATTTTTAATATGTTGTTACATTTCTATAATCAATCTTCTACAATCTTAAGTGCTCTCGAATAAAATTATATGCAATCAAATGCTTGTTGCACACGTTATGCGTTCATATCTCATTATTTCTGGATATCGTTCATTACTTCTGGATATTATTATTAATATTATTTCTATGGATATCGTTTATTAATATTAATATTTTGAATAATCTTTATAAAGATCCTTATTTATATAAAATATTATTATTTATGGGATTATTTTTTAAAGAAAAGTAATATATTAATTTAATAATTTAAACGTTAATATAATAAACACAATTCAAAAATTTACTGTTAAAAGATCTTACAAAAGAGTTGTTGCAGTATACTTTTAAAATTATATTGTTGAAAATTTGTACAAAAATCTTTTTGCAAGAACTTTTGGCAGTGCACTGTTATTTATTTGACGTGTTAATAAAATTATGATGACAAAAACTGAAGACAATACGAAATCGGAAAGAGAGATACACAACATATCAAAAATGAATATATGAAACGCGAGATATTAATTAATATAAAATTGATAAGACCGTCGTGGTTTATTAAGAATGTTGCTTTCAAATAATCACTGTAAAAGAAAATGATTAACAAGCATTGAAAAAAAAAGTCAGCTTGACGAAGTTTATCATTTTGACAGATTCAATTAATTTGATTTACTTTCTTTTTCATTACACGCAAATATGTATAATAAATTATTTAATTTAGTTAAAGAAACATTGTTTCAGACTTTTATTTTTAGAAATTCTTATATATATATATATATATATATATATATATTTATATTCTCTTTTCTCTTTTTTTGAGAGTTATTAAACAAGTAATTCTTTATTTTACCTAAAAATTTAAAAAATTAAGAAATTATTGTTTTTTTTTTCATATTTAAAAATAATTCAGCAATAAATGAATCGATATAAATGTCGATTTATCAAAATTCTCACGACATGTTTGTCTTATATCGGGATTAACAATGAAGCAAACATTATTTACAAGGCGGTTTGATGCGATGTGATCAAGATGCAATTACGTGAAAGAATGTAAAAATGGAGGGACCTACGTACCTTTGTACTCTAACTTAAGATGATGCCCTCGTTCTTTCAAAGCTTCGTGGCCGACTTTAGTCGATCGCGAGGACTCTTAGGTAATTTAATCGAGATGTCGTTCGATCGTTTATTACGGCGTTATCGTTATCGTTGCTCGGCTGTAGCGATCGATCGTCCGCTTTCTTTTGCTGTTTGCGAAAGAAACAAGAACTTTATCAGGAATATACGAAGTACCTCTTATTTAGCATATTTTACTTTTCTTTGAGATTGTGACTTTTAAGAGCATCTTATAATGTACATTGTATCATGATAAGCAATATCGCGGAGTTATATTTGAAAGATTATAAATAAACTGTACGGCAATTTTAAAGTGGTGTACACAGCATCAGGAATTTTCATATAATTCTATATTTAACATATTGATTTATTTTTATTCATAAAATTATTTGTTTATGAACTATTTTGCGATTAATTTAGCGATTAACTTTTTAAAGCATTTTAGATTGCAGATGTAATATTATCGATAAAATAAATATCGTTATTAAAACACTTTGCATTAAATAGAACGTCAAAACGGTAGAGTCACATAAAATTACAGCGAGTTATATGATTATGTTATATCGCGGACGATTGACTGATGCAGTATCAGATGTATCGGAAAAAATATGAAGAAAGATAGGAGATTACCGTGCGTGTGAGCAACGGAATTTGTTTAACAATAACATGACGCAATGTATATATTTGTGAAATTTAGTAAGGGGAAGGGAGGTGAATGCACAGCCTGTTGTCTGTAATAAAACTTTGTAATTAATGGCATGATTTGCCGTTGAACAAAAGATTTTAATGGGAAGATAATATAAATATGTATAGAAAGATTATATTATATAACGAACACAAAAATACGAAGAAGGAGAAATATATTATATATATAATGTACATACACACATACACACACGATACACGCACGTGAAGAGTGCGCTCAAATTGCGACACGTATACACTCACACATATAAAAACAGACACATCCACCTGCAGCACTCTCGCGTCGCGCAATAAAATAAATTCTAAATCGTTCCGTGTTAGAATGCGTGCCTGCGTGCGTGAGGAGAGCCAAGCAAAGGAATAAAAAAGCAGAATAAATATATGTATAGATACATGAATAATTATACAATCGAAGTGATCGATTATGCGTCCGGTCTCTCGTTTTGTCCAAGGAGCACCGGCGGTATTTGAGACAACGTCGATGAAGATGCGGCAATTTAATTAAAGGACGGTAAATAGGCGAGTCGGTGATGAACGGGAGATATCGCAAGGATTTTATCGCATGGATTTTCAGGATTAGCTTGTCAATGATTACTTTATCCGTCACGGACGATCGCGCGTACGCGTGTGCGCGATTCGCTGTATTTTTATTGATAATTAATTTATCTATATGGGAGGTCATATACTTTTCCTGTGCGTGTGCCAAACTTACAAATAAATAAAGTTATTTTCGAGCTTTGAAATATTGAAATGCCGTCCTTCGACATTATATATATTTAAATTTCGTTTGTCTTTCAATTAAAATAAAATTCTGTTAATAATAAAACGTTCAATTCACTGTTTATTATACTACTGTACTGTATTTGTTTTATGAGAATTAATGATGGATATTGATGGAATACGAACGAATAATTTCTTTATTGATATTATCAGTTCATTGTAATTTTCTGCTCTTTAAAGCTCTGAATAAAGAAATTTTACTTTTTGGAATTAATTGACGCCGTTATATACATCGTAATTTTAATCTATCAAGCAATCGATTTGATGCGCCTGGGATGAACTTTCGCATAAATCGATGTCGCGAGAATATTGAATCACTCCGATTAATTTAATAATCATGCTGACGTAGTTTGGATATAACATCAGAGAAATTGACGACGCGGCGCGTCGCGACACAGTTGATCGTCCTGTGAGCTAGCCTGTAATCGATAAATAAATCGTAAATAAGTTAAGCATGCAATTAAGAATAAAAAAAAAGAAATAAATCGAATAGAGACTTTTCGTTGATGTTGTGACTCGTAGTGCGTGTGTGTTTGTGCATGTGTGTATACGCGTATGTGCAGAACTAGCACGCCGAGAGAGATACAATTTCGTGAATTTCAAGAATTTTCCAATTACACTTTTTTTTTTAATGTAATAATTAAGTTTTTTATCTGAATAGTATCGTATTGTTTTAGCACTTGGTAAAAAGTTCTCTGTTTTTATTTTCTTTTAATTTTCGAATAAGATTCTTTCGGTTTTCTCTTCTAAAACACGGAAGCAAATCTACTTTTTTAGAAATAAGCAGAACGAAGACAATTTTACTTTATCTTGCGATTGAATAATATTCCTGCAAATTCGCGACATTATATCATCGGCAGGTAGCGAAAAAAAAATTAAATACGAATGGGCGGCGAGTAGTATGACTACAACAGCGGTAAGCGGCGTAAACCGGCAACGGACAAGTGTAAAGGGAGCAGGAATATTAAGAGAATCAACACGAGAAAAATAGACCGAAGGAAAAAGATGATAAACGAGTCTTTCAATTTACTACTGTACTGCCAATTTTTTCCGAAACGACGTAATAACTTTAATAAGGATATTAAGGTGACGAACGAGAATGCGCGTTTTGGTCGGGAATTTTTCTTTTCGTTTCTTTTTGCTGCTCCGAGCCCCCGTGATCTCAGAAGGAAGGAGAAAAACACCTATAGAAATGTTTCGATTTATGTCCTTAAAGGTAGAGAGCGCCGGAGGGAAGGATACGAAGGATGTAACGAATTCGTGTCGCTCAGCGGGAAGTTTTCGATAAATATGCAAATTCCGATACTATAGATACTGTAGATACGCCAGCGCTGCATCCGCAAACGTTTATTAAAAAAAAAAAGGACACGGAAATATTTTCTAAAGTTTTGCTCTGATTAAAAAATGTACATTTACACAAAATATTTACTTTTTCCCTGAGCACCATTTTTTTTCTAAAAGAAAGAAAGAAAAAAAATGAAAAAAGAGTTTATGGAATGTCAATACGTCTTTCAAACAAGTTCGAAAATGTATACGTTAGCTTTAATTGTGCTATAATTTTATTTGAATTGTTGACTTGCTGCTGAGCGACACAAACTCGGTTTAGTTAAAATTATATCTTTTTTGCACGATCAGTATTATAAATGTCAGTTTATGATTAGTGCATGTAAGCATTCTATTTTCAGTACAATTCTCACAAGATCGATGATATAATTAATCTTTCAACGTCAAACTTTCCTTGGGGCAACGGAGGCTCTTTCCACTTTGCTTTTACTTAATAACAGAAGAAATAAACTAGCGCAAAACTTTTATGCGTGAAAATAACAAACGGATAAGAGTGGAAATATATCACAAACATCTCACGGCAATGATATTTCTGATATTATACGGTTGAAAAAATAGAAGAGATTGAAAGAATCGCTGTGTAAAGTACGTCTCTGGTTTTTGAGATAATCGCAAATGTAATTACTGATCGTGTGAGAAGCGCTTAACGCAAAATTTCCGCGATATCCCGTAATTTTGTAGAGAGAACTCGCGAATGTCGCGATATTTGAGAATAACAGAAAGCAACAAAGTTGCGAAGATCTGCTCGTATACCTGGACATTGATTTTTCAGCGTGCAAGTGTATGTATTTCTCTTTCTTTTTTTTTTCTTAAGCAGGACACCGTCCATGGACTCATCGAGCGTTGGCAACTGCCGATAATTGCGTTGATTAGCGAGCGATTGAAGGGCCAAATGAATGAAGTTGCTATATAACATTTTTAAGCATTTTTATATTATTAATTTTCCAGGTAAATTGAAGATTATAACCCAATTTAATATCGTATATTACAATCCTTGAGTGAAAACTTTGTCTTTGAAAATTTTTCAAATTGACGAAGGAAATAAAGAACTCTTTCACTATATGATTTTATCGTATAACGTTTTAAAAAATTATTACAAGAGTATAATTTAAAAAAAAAAAAACTATCGAGGTATATAAGATTTTAAAAACAACGATAAAATGTTGTATTAACATATTATAAATTGCACTCAAAATCAACAGATAAAGGATGCTTGTATTTTTACCTTTGAATAACACGAGATATTTCTCATCTAACTAATTGTAAGAAAGGTTAAATATGTTTAGTTTTTCTTAACTGTTCTAAGTGTAACGTCATTAATATAACATATTTTACTTTACTATATTATATAATAATATTATATATTAAAACAACTACGTGTACCACATAGTTTAACGACTGAATTTTTGTAAACATATGACATATCTCCTTCGTTCACTTAGCTCTTCAATTAGATTGCACAAAAATCTGCGTACGTTAGAAACGAGAGGCGAGAGGTCTACGTATATAAGCATGTTTTTACGTATAAATATAGATTCAGTCATACGTGCAATGCGTGTGGCGCGGCAAAGCTCGCACGGTGAAATGCATATATTATATTCCTAGGTCAGGCTAATTAAATCAGAAGATTACGACTCTTTGAGACGCGACGCGACTGGCGACGAAACAAATGGACGCGCTGCGTTTCCACTGGATGCCTCGCTAACAACTAACGTTCTTTTAATGCCGAGTTTTGTGTTAAGTATTATTTTAATGACCGTTTGGAGTTAATTAAAAAATTGCCGCTTTTATCTCTAATATTATTCTTCACTCTCTGAAACTTAATTAAAAAATTAATTGCGATAAAATATTTAACGTATTAAGTAATTCAGGGAATAATATTTTTAACGAATGGGAGATTTACCTTGAATTTGTTGAACAGTCAGCAAAAATATTGTGTAGTGATTATGAGACATTCTGTATGTATTCTCGATCCGTTTCAGAAATGCCGACAACTGCAGAGTCAACCAAAATCTTCATAGAATTTATAAAATCCTTGAGTGAGAGATTATAAATTTAGGAGAAATTATTCTTACTTTCGTGGTAAAATTACTCGAAAAAGTATATAAATTATAACAATTAATATCGATGCAGAATGATATGGTTTCGTTCAAATTATGGGAATAAGCTGGCTTCCCACGGTCCACGAAGAGTTAATGAGGTCAATTGCATTGGGCGATACTTAGCATTTTAATAGAATAATAAAAAAAGCTGTTGTTAACAAAAATTAAATTTAAACGATTTATTTTGGCATGAAAAATTAGTTAATAAAAAGTAGTTTATTTTTGCCGTTATCTTATTGCTTATGTGTGTAAAGCATTGCGATTTTGTATTATATTATTATTGTAGTTGATGTAAATGCTGTGAGATGTCATAGTAACACGTTTGCAACCAACATTCGAAGCGTTTATCATCGACGAGGAGCGGTGGAGCTTTGATCTTTTGCGTTTGCGGGCGAGAATCGAAAAGTTAAGGAGGCAGGAATGAATTTGTTCTTGATTAATTCCTCGTACAGCATTGTTTCTCATTACTTTTAGATTTATGAACACGATAATTATTGTCTTTCTCCGAGCGAAAGTTCAAGGCATCGCGTGGCTGGGCCGTCGATATCATTATTCGAGTACTGCAGGCGTTGAGAATAAATCGGAATTACGAGTACTCAAATAACGATTATGCTGAACGTCCGAATATATCGGACAGCTGTTTTAAGCACCTTATTAATAATTTATAAATTATTATTAATGTTATCACAGATCACTATTATCGTTAACAAATATGTAAATATCTATGTGTAATATTAAAGATAAGTTTTATATCGTAAGACAGGCGAAGTTAGTTTATCTATATGAATGAAATAACATACGTCATGATGTAGAATCACAACCGCCGTCATGGAGGACTTGTTCTTATTTCGCATTTGTAAAGTTCCTATTTTGTAACCGTCAACTTTGAAGGACGGTTGTAACGCACATTGTTCGCGACATTCGAATGTGCTTGGGCGTTGCGCGAAACTTATTATTGTCGCGTATTCGAGAGCAACGACGGTCTGGCAGAACGTCGATGTTGCCAACGATATTTTTAATTGAAGCGTTTGGAAAGAAATTGCGATATCCTGGTTGCCGACGATTGTAATTATAGGAGGTGAAGAAACATTTTAGTCAAAGGTGTTGTCCATCTTCGGTAGCTTCCACGCCTTACTCAAAGAGAAAATAAACTAAAATTCATACTTCCAGCGCTATTTTATTATCAACTCTCTGCTCTCCTGCTTATGCGAAAACTCAAATTCTCATCCCAAGAATTATCGTGCGAGCGATCAAATCTTGTTTACATTTCATTCTATGAGTACTTACAAAAAGCGACAAATAAACGAAACGCGTATAAGATGATTGAAACGATAAACTCTAAAAACGCAAAATTGCAGCTACATTTTATTGCTGTTTTATTTCCTCGATATCCGAGATTTGCTTCCCGGATATCATGCTCCCCGATATCATGATTGAATACTGTTCTTTAGGAAAATAGCGGAAATAAACGAGAAGATAAATGAAGAGATAATACTAAAATTAACTAGAAAGAGAAAAAAGCGGAGAGAAAGAGGGAAAGAGGAGATGGTTAACGTTTATAACGCCAGTTTATTGCCAACACCGCGTTTGTAAGAGCTTTAGTGCTTTTCGCAAAAATTATATAACTGGCAATGAGAGATCTTGTTTCTGCATAATTCCGTAAATTAAAAAGAATCAGAGATAAGCGATTTAATAAACCAGAGAGTAATTACAAGAATTCATTTAAAATGTAGATTTATGTTGCCGGTTTATTATCACAAACTCTATAAAATAGAAATGTAAGTAAATGTGAGAAATGTAAGAGAAGAGCAACGTTTTTTGCGGAGCTTTGCGCTTTTTAGATTTTGTTCTTATCGAGTTAAATGCAAAATTAAAAGATAGACAGAAGACAGATAGAACCACGGAGTGAAAGGGGAGAAAGCAAGGGATAAAGTATAACTGTGATATTCGCAGTTTGAGTTTATCGCCTCTAGAGATCAATTTTATGCAGCAATTAAAACTGTTGCCATTAACTTTGGTTTATGTCCGATCCATATAAACAGCAAAAGAACTTTATGCTGTTTACAGGATTTGGATCTTTATTATTTGTAGGCATTGTTGTTTTAAGGGCGCGACAAATTGTTCAGAGCAAATTATAAATTTATATTTATTTTACACAATTGAATGTTTTTCTGGTCTGTTTGTTACACATTTTTAATTGAAAACAATTTGTGTAAATATATCGAATATATCTTGTTTACCGCATTTAATTGAAAAGCCGAGGTCAAAGTAGAAGCCATCTCCATAATTCTCTAATTATCGAAAATTACAAAGTGTTTTGACGAATTAACATTTATATGTTATTATAAATATATTAAAAACATATTTATAAAATATTTATGTTTATAAACTATAAATTATGTTAATAACTTTATTTATATGAGTATAATTATTTATCAAAATAAATAAACTATATCTCGACAGAAATTTATTTAAACTTCTGATTATTGGAATATTTTATGTGAAAAATCGAGGGAACAATTTTTCCGAATGATATGAGTATTTAACTTATTGTTAAGAAAATAATAATCTTAAGTTCGAGGAGTATGAACTAAAGAGACGCTGATAAACTTATAATAGTTTGTACAACTAACTTTTGCAATTCGGAGTTTTGGACGTAACAAGCTGTTCTTTAACTTATTCATTATAAAGTTCTAATATTGCTACGCACGACATATTATATCGATATATTATTAGCTGTCAGCTAAGTAAAAATTGATTAAATATGAAACAATTTGGCATACTCGGGTACCCAAGTATAATTGGGAATATTTTATTTTTTACATTGTACGTGTTATTAAATATTTAAATCGGTAATAAAACCGAATTGAAATAATTTTTGAGGAAACGATTTAATTTAATTGAATTCTTTTAACTGCTGTATTGTTCCGCAATCTTGCGTACGTAAAGATTATGAAGAAATTAAAGACTAATTTAACTAAATCTTTGATGACTTTAAGATATTTTAAAGATATATATCTTTATTATAGTTAAGTTTGATGTTACAGTAATCTAAAAAACTTAAGAAAGAAAATTCATACATACATACATTTAATAAATAATCTATAATCGTATTTTTAGAAACAATATTTGGCATCATGTTTCTTCTTTCCCTCGTTATTTAAAACTACATATACTTATAAGACAAGTTATTTGATTATTCGTAAGATTAATTATTTAAATTAGTAGTTGTATTAAAACATATAATAATGCAGCAATTTAAAAGAACAATTTTAAACGTTTTTAATAATTTTTTATCTAGATATTTAAATTTGCCACTTTTTAAGACCGCTTTTTATCTACCGTAGACTATATCATGGGTGACTGGCAATTTGCGCTAAGTATAATAATTGTTTAGCCGCTTCTTAGAATCCGCCCACGTTATCTCGAATCCATTAACGATCGGTACGACGCTCGTTAACTGCGCTGGCGACAGAAAGTCGATAGTTAATTACGCAAATGAAGGGATCTCGTTAAACAGCCACGGCGAACACGACTGCGATAGATTCGTTGTTAAGTAACGTGCCCGCGCCGCGCCGTTTCGATCGCGCATCGAAAGTGCATAGATCAATGGCTGCATGCGAATCCTCAATGCATCTCTACCTAAATCTCGGATGCAATCGGATTAGATTGCGTTTGGCTTTTAAATCGGGTAATAACTTTCATCCCTTTATCTACGCTTATGAAATGGCTGGCAAGAACGAAATGCAATTCAATATATTGCCGGGATGCGATTCACCACTTGCTATATTAATTGGATTTTTCGATTAGATGAGCTTATCAATTATTCTTTAATAAATTCTCTAATAATTATGCAGAAGTTTGTCCGAATTTTTAAATGTTTAGATTTAAGGTAATTAAATTTTTTTCTTATCGAAGATTTTATTTAATCTTCTATTTTTTAAGGTCTTGGCGCGTATACTTTAAAATAAATTTTTCTTAACATGTATACGTATATAAACTTAATTCAAAATATTTGGCATAAGGTTTGACATTAAATATTAAAATTTCGAAGGTTAAACTTTGTTCTCTGTATCTTTTAAGAACGAAAAGTTGTCAGATCAATACCGGATCTCTTAAAGTCAGATATGACGGCAGAAATTTGAAGTCTTTTTATAAAATTGTAAAGTCTTGTTTGCTACTCTAATTTATTTAAGGATAGACCGCGTCTATATGCGATACTAATCTAAGTAACAATAATAAATTAATGCCGATTGAACGGCTGATTACACGGCTGATAGGCAATAGGCAATTGTATTAGCTCTAATTGAATGCGGCACGCTCGTGACATGTGTCGCGCGCAGGTGTGGCAAGCCGTGGGAAATTATTATCGTTGGCGTTCGCGCAGGAAACGGCAGATCCGAAGAAAGGCAACGTGTCAGGTCGGAAATGCGCGGTGAAGGTGAAGAGCCGGCGTAAATGGAATATTTTGGGTCGCGACATACTTACCGTAAAATGACCCATTCGTACCGACGGCAATTATGATTCCTTACACGCGAATGTAATTATTCGCGGCGCGAGCGCGGCTCGTCGCAATTAATTGCCCTTTGCCAGAGCAATTGCCGAATGATGAGGAGCGACGTTCTCCCGGCTGGTGCAGCTAACCGCAACGATTAGAAGAGAGATGAAAGACGTATTCACGTTGAGCTGAATTTTTACCGCATGTCGGCGCTAGCAGTGAAAGAAATTATATGAATGCGGAGATGCGCGAGAAACCGAGATTTGCTTCGAGAAATTAAATCGCAAAATTCCTGCACTTTTGAAATTTCTATTTAAATTCATAATCTTTAGCTTCTTATTTTATTATTATTAATGTCAGAATATAATTGTAAAAAAAATTCGAATCAAATTCATTAAGTAATTTAATGAATCTGCGAAGTTTATCGTGATATCTATCCTTATTTTATCAGTCTCTTATACGTTTCAATTAGAACATTTTGCGTCTGGTGTAATTTAATTAAATTTTATTGCGCAAGTTGTGCTGTGAAAGTTCCAGTTAATTACTCCGTAAATTTCATTTTATTAATAATTTTATTCACTCTAAATTATAATTGCAGCGTGGCATTCCAGCGAGAGGGAAAATTTTGGTTTCAAGATTGCGACGAGTAGGAAAGAAAGGAAGATGTTTTTCTTTTATAATCTTTATTGTTATAATCTTCATTTATAGCTTGAGGGACTTCAACCTAACTAATAATGACAATAATGAGAATAATGATTTTTCTGCTGTTATCTATAGCTTTTTTTTACCTTTCTTCTTTTACCTATATTTTTTAGAATACCAATAGAGATAATATTATTAATGACAGAAATATACACAATATTAAGAAAGATACAGTTCTCTACGCGAAGTAAATTGGAATATTTTTCATGTTGATAGATTTCAATTATTATTGACAAAATGTTTATTTTTTTAAAGAATCAAGGGTATGTATAATAAAAACAGTGGAAACTGTAATTTGCTATACATTTACAGATTCTTTTTCAGAGATTCCTTAAAATTTCTAATTTTCCAAATCTCTTATTCCGCTATCGCAAGATATATTTAAGGTGGTCTAATTATTTGTTTCAAAGTTGTATTTAGAGTGGTTTAATTATATTTGTTTGGCAGCATAATTCACAGAATACTTTAATTAAATTGGCTTAAAAGTTGCCTTCGTTTATTATGAGTACCTACATCATTACTGGTTTATCGATTTAAGATAGTATAAATAACGCCTGGATTATTCTCGACGACAGAAATGTAAAAATTACAGCAAGAAATAATTTGATTTATTATGGAATCATTTCAATGTCTGTTGTTTGTTACACGTATAAATATCTTTGTTTCCAACTGTTACTACACACCGTGTCCTGAATTTTATTTTTATCTTGATTCCATTTGTTTTATTGCATTTTATTTCTGTATTGCAGTATTGTGACTGTTGATCTCTCTCTGCGCTGAGGAAATTTGCGATCGCTGCATGATATCTCAATCTTCAAATAAAAAAACTTGTGCAAGGATGACACGGAATTTACTTGAACAATGACGAACGGTCATAATGTAATTGGAAGGTACTTGGATAAGACACAAGTATAAACGATTAATTTTATTCTTATAACATACATTGGTAAATTACAGCATATATAAGTAAATATTTTCTGGCACTATAGATAGATACTTATATCTATATACGTCAAGCATTTTTAAATCTCTACACCTCTTTTAATTCTTAAATCCTAAATTTATAATTTAATTTGTACTTTATATTTTTAAAGGCACAATTATTTAATAATGTTAGAACAATTACGCACACACACACACACACATACACACACACACACACAAGCTTATTTTAATTTATATAAGATTTTATTTTTTAATATAAATTTTTTATATATTTTTATTTGAAATTTTACTTTGCTCTAAATCTTGTTTTTATCTTCACGTATGTAATTAACAATTAAATTTGCTTTCGCAGTTATTATAAACGTTTTAGATTGACTTAAGAAATTATTTATAGCGGATTATTGTGTTACAAGTTGAGAAACACTGGCGTAAACGCTCAATTTATCAGCGCACCACGTGGTAGTGATTTGCAGTAGTAATACTCCGTAATGTGTCAGACAATACGCGCCATTAACTTGCCGCAAGACATTTAAGTTCGGTTAGTGAACAGAACAGCAATTAAACGATACTCGCGTTACTTTTGATAACAATCTAAAGTTATTATTAACAATTTAAGAAATATATGTGATATTACATCATTACATGCATATTGCATAGTATATTACGTATGTTGTAACGAGTATCAATCAGATTTTTATCGTCTTCAAGTTGCTGTTCCTCTTTTGATTTTCTTTTAAAAATTAATTAAATTTTTCTTTAGTCTATCTTTCTTTATAATTAAATATTTTTTTCTAATTTTTTATTTTACTTGAAATTAATATAAATATCTTTCGATTCTATCACAATTAAACTAAAATTTTTTGCATAAAGATATACTATGAGAGTTGTACATATATTACGCATATTTTATTTTATATTATTTACATGATAACTAGAAATATAATTTATCATAAATATAATGTTATAATAATAAATAATACAAGGCCAAAAACGAGAGCAACATAGATATCATAAATTAAGATTATAGTTTAATATCTTAATACATAATTGTGTATAAAAGGGACATTTAAGGTCCTTAACATCTTACTATTTAGATATTAACTTTTCTATACAAGAAAAATCTGAAAGGTATAATTTTCATAGCCATATTTTGAGAAATCTAAGTGTAACGGCATAATGCAGCTGTCAGTTTAGCTGCAATTTTATTTTGCAGATTGGATTACTTAAAAGAAAGTTGTTAGCCTAGCGCCCAATCTCTAACCTGGCCAACCTAGAGAACCGGTTCTTAAATATCAGTTATGGATTTCACACAAGATGACCGCGATGTGATTTAAAATTAATGTTTTATGCTTTGCGCACAATGCGACTCCTTTTGACTTTTATTGTTTGACTCGCTACCGACGTTAGGACATAGACGTATCCGCGCCGTTAATTTAATCTTAACTTTTTAAATGTTTTTTTTTCTTTTTTTTACTTATTTGGTTGAGGAACACTCTGTGGAGCTCGAAACGTCCCTTTTATACACGATTATGTATTGAGATATTAAACTATAATCTTAATTTATGATATCTATGTTGGCTCATTTTTGGCCTTGTATTATTCATTATTTTATTTATTATCGTATTAAATATACGAGCTCTAGATTCAATTTATGTATAATGTTATAATCTCTAAGTTTCTGATTTCGACATTATGTTATTGTAAACACAAATATGAGAAACAGGTGAGTAATTCATGTACATTAATCAGTTAATTTAAACATTGTAAACCGTTATCGCATATACATTAATTAAATTTAAACGCATAAGTAATGTTTTTGAACAAACACATTTTTTCTCATCTTAATGAAATTTTAATGCAATAAATTATGATTTTTTAATAAAAAAATTAATTATATAAATTAGTCGATATTTATGAAAGTTACAAGATATTTTTAAAATATCCTATTTATCAATATAACTATATTGTTATGTTTCTTATAATTTGTTACAGGACATTTTTACTATGTGTCTTGTAATGAACACAGATCGGTTAACTTTTGTTATCACAATCTATTAGACACGTCTTCAATAAATATGCGGATTTTATTCCACTTCCTCTTTTATTGTGCCGTACTTTATACATGATAGTTCGCAGGATACACTTTCCATTAGCTTGCTTCGACAAATTTATCGCTGCATCCCAGGATATTCTTTCCATAATTCGATGTCTTTAAAAGCGCATCCGGCTCTCGCCGAGTCGCGGACATGCGTCTTGCCCGGAGTTGCATTACAGGAATGTGCTCCAATAGACGACGTTAAGGATGAAGAATGAGAAGGGGAAGAAGAATCTGGAAACCTTGTCGATGTAAATGGCGGTAGCTCGTCCTTGGCAGCACTGCTCATACTGTACCGTCGGTGGCCTCGTTGGACTTCTGCTCCTTTCGGTATCCGGCCTCATTGGCGTCTATGAGAGAAAAAGAGACAAAAAATACATCACGTAGAATAACATGAAAGTAATAAATGTGGAAAATTATTTTGTGGGTACTATTTATTTCGTCTTACGTTTCTTCCTTTTAATCACTTTATTAATCAAGACTATTGCAAGGTAAGTACAGATCATTATACTTACTTGCGATTATACAAAAAAAAAATATAATGCTTGCTAATACAAATTTACTTGCAAACACTATGCAAATCCAAGTGTGTCATTTTTACACGCATAAAACGTCTAAAATTGACACATTTGTAGACAGAAGCTCTTTTTACGTGTTCCTTTATGTGTTAAATTACGTCATTTAGCATGTTTAATGGTGGGTTATTAAAAGTTAATATGTTCAATCGTGTTAAATAACGTGATTTAAAATGGCAAGAAATGTGTGAGAAGAGCTTCGGCTAAAATAACACACTTGGATTTGTAGTGAATCAAAGATAAGATATATAATAGTCATAGAAAAACATATTTAACTGCGTAAAGCGTGACTTTTGCTTACCAGCTATTAAAGAAAGGCAATGTTTATTTCGTGCACGAAACGTTTTATCATAAAGCAAGCAAGAATAAAAATAATAAACGCTGCAGTGGTACAAGATACAGGCAAATATTGCGCGCGACGAATGTAATGAAAACGGGGGTGCGTTCTATGTATAGAACGTGGCGAATTGCAAAGTCTGCGTAAGCTACGCGGAAGAAAGGAGAGAATAAATATTTCTCTGCGAATTGAGTGTGGGACGCATGCATGCAATAAAAATCTAACTTTGGAACTTGTTCAAGAGAGAAGTTACCAAAGGGAAGTTACTCCGTCATGCGATACGATGAATCGTCTAGGAAAGTGGTTGTACTTCGTGTATATAGTGTACTTCGCCATACTTTCCGTCGCCGATGCTGTTTACCGTATAACATTCAGATTCAGAAATAAATATATACGTTTGCAGAAGTCAATCATACAAGTTTTCACAAGGCGAGTCTTCTGCTTTGGAAACAGCTAGAACCGTAATCAGAGTATCGTTATACTAAAAAGTTCGGCTCAAAATTTGTATAAAACTTTTTCTGCGTTGTAGAGTCGCGAGCAAATGATATTTCCTTTTCTTTTCTCTTATTAAACAAAGTGATATAACTTTATTACGCATCTCAATGATTTACACGACCCCGAATGAAATGTCGATAATTTATAACGGATGCGGTTTACAATGCAGTGCCCTTTATTTCTAGGTAGTATGTTTATTCAGTTGAGCGATATCGCATCGACAGGACGAAATCGCATTACTCTCGGCCGATGGTGGCCGCCGCGCATTTCGGTTTATCTCGAACAATCAATTTCGCGAAATCGGTGGAGCATTTCGCCGTAAATGTATCGCGCCGCGTTTTTTCGCCCGTTTACCTTGAAGTCGTCGATGGCCTCGCGAAGATCTTCGTCCGAGTACCCTTTCATGGCCTTTGTGGCGACCGGCCCCATGTAGTTGTTCACTACTGCGAATTCCATGAGAGACAGGAAGACGAACACACTGCACGAAGACATCCACACGTCGATTGCTTTCACGTACGAGACCGGCGGTAAAGATTGCTGAGATTGCGTGTTTTGAGTAGCTGAAAAAGAGATATTAATCCTTAATCCTTACATTCATGATTATGTGTACAAATTAATTGACATAATCGCGTTCATCTCTATAAATTGAATAAAAGTAATTTAATTATTCTCATTTTTCTCGTTAGGCTTTTAGCTATTTTTATGTATAGATATTTGTATATATCATTTATTAATTTAAGTTTGAGATATTATTGAACACTTCATTTTTATGCAAACGTAAATTTGAATCTATTATGTAAATAAGCTAAAATTTCAATTATCACATATTGAGTTTTATTTATCTCTATTCTTTATTGTTTATTTTAAATTATGATATAATTTATCGGAATATATATTTATTTAAATAATTTTGTGTAATTTTAGCTTGCAATAAGTATCGAAAAAAAAATTAAATAACGGTTTTACTAAAACCAAAGGATTTATTAAAACCATTTTGATGTAAAATGCAATTAGGGGTAAATTGCAATTTAGCTGATATTTATGCCGTCATTAAGCCCCCGACAAAGGCTCTATCGTGATCGCAAATATCATGAATAGTTATATCACGAGCGATGGGAGGAGAGACGTCGCCTAACCGAGGGTCAGTAGTGACGTCACGCCAAGGGTGACCCGCGCCGGGATGGCTTCCGGCTTGATCCAGAAGGCGATCCAGGACATAACGACGATCAGAGCGGACGGGATGTACGTGTGGAACAGGTGATAACCCAGTCTCCGACGCAGATTGAAGACAATCTGTATGCACGTGAAGTTTCCGGTCGAGTATTCGATCGTGCAGTCGGTCGTGTAGTTGTTTGATATGTCGAGTTGCGGCAGCTCGATTTCCGGATTAACCACCAGGGGATCGGTCATGTTCCATAGGAATACCAGATCTTGAGTCGTGTGCGAAACTGGAAAATAATGAGATGTAGAGAATGTAGAGAGATGTAAAAAAAAGCGTAATATATAAATAAATGTCATATATAAAAATCGTAGAGCTCTGAACAGATAAATGGCATCGACATTTTAAAATTTGATTATTCGTAAACATATATTTGATATAAATAATTGATAATAATTCAATAATTGCATGTAATATAATTGTATAAACAATAATTGCAACAGATTATGAACATTGACGCATGTTTTTACAACTTATATATATGTGTATCATTTTATATAATTATATACTTATGTACAATTTTATATATTTATATATATGAAATAATATTGTTATATATAATATGTAGCTTATAAATTAATTATTAATATATACTTACGGCTTTCGATCATCATCGAGCAAATTTGAGTGTCATGAGGATAGGACTCGAACTTCATCGCGCATGAGAGCACCAATGTCAATCTAAAACGAATATTGAACAGTTGTTAACCTAAATATGATATTTTTAATTATACTACGGCTGAAGAAGACTCGGTGAAGTCGAATGTTGTTATGTTTCATTTTTGTACATATGTAATTTAATAATTATATGGTTTAATACCCATTGCTGCTCGATCATTGGCCTTTTTCTTTTTAATCGAATATTGCGCTTTTCTGTGATATTTATTAATCAAATAACATTTCAATTTTTGACACAAGTATGTTTTACTCGATAGCTTTTTTCACAGTGACAAATAATGTTGAAGTTTTTTTCTATTTTTGTTCTCAATGAAACATGCATTCGGAACAAGGGAAACTAAATTCGCGTTATTTTATTGTCAATAAAATTTGACAGAACACGACATGACAACTATACTCGCTCCATCCAACATGGATCAAAACTCCAGTAGATAGAAATAAATGAAGCTGATTCGAGTTAGCTATATATCAATGTGAAAGCTGTATGTGTATTGCAGATCAAGATTTCTCAAGATTTGTACTGATTGTAAGATTCTTATTTAAAATTCTCCGACATTTTAATTAACAATAAATTGTTAAAAAATTTATCATTAAAATTAGATCTTACGGAGAAATTAAAAAAACCATTAAAATAAAATACACTTATTACTCGAACTATTGAAGCTTCGAAGTTAACAGCATCTTCCTCACGTTAGCCGTTATAAAGCTCGATAATAACAAATTTTTTAAATTTTTTTTTGCTCAGATTGCGATGTGCGGCATTTCATTGTAAATCAGTATTTTATTATGATAGTTCCGTTCACATAAATGGAAGTGTCTTTATAATGCAAAGAGAGAGATGAAAAGAACAAATTAATATTTCTCAAGGAGTTCTATGATGGTATTTTTTAAGTAACTTGTGTAAAATTATAGTTATAGTATATCTCTCAATAAAATATTTGCTTGCAATCTTGCAAGATATACCTACTTTGTAGAGATTTTTAGAAGTTACATCTTTTATCTTTGGTTTTTCTTAGTGCTTCTCAGTATCCTTTTATCTTATAGGTATATTATCTCTAACTGTTAAGTATTCCTTATGTAAAAAAAAAAAACATCAAAAACATAAATTTAAATATCTTTTTTGAATTACGAAATGTTTTAAGTTACTTTTTATTTACATTCACATAAAAACTTGCGTTTTTCATGAAAAGATATAATTATTAACGTTTTCTTTGCCTTTTTTACATGCATGTTTTGATATTTGTTAATAATAAATGTCCAAAGCTATGAAAATCTCACTCAAATAAAAAATTTTAAACTATTCTCGTACGAGCGAATATAACTTTGCAGTTGCTGGAATGTTACTCGAGCGTATGTGTGTTTGGTACGAAAAGTGATTATTTGATTCTAACTTTATACAAATGAAAGAAAGAGAGAGAGATACAATTGCATTATCATATTATATCGTATTAAATATTCTCTATTAATTCGGAAAGAGAGGATTTAATTATCGAGTTTTAATAAGTTCCAATTTATCATTATTATTATTAACTTTGACTAACACATTAATAAATTTTTAATAAAATATATTTTTGAAACATATACATAAACATTTATAAAAAAGATTTAAAGAATCACGTTTATTGTTAAATATTATAATAATCCTAAATGAGACTAAATAGTAACTGAGATAGACTTACTTAGACATGTAGAGCAACGTTTTATCGTGATATAACCAGAGATAATGGTTTGGTATCGACATCTCGTGGAAGGTAACCTTCTTTGCATTCTTGAAGAAGCAGTCGGGTCTCCAGATATTGTGCAACCAATCCACGTCAAGTATCCGGTAATCCTCGGACATGTTTTCCGGTAGCCGCAGCCTAGAGTCTCGCCAGCTCTGAGCGAGAAATATGTCGGCCACGTATGTCTGTCGTCGTGGAAAAATAATGTGAACAGATGCCGCACTTCATATGTGACCATATGCAGATGACATAATTATTCTTTCTCTCATGTGAAAATAAAGTATCTTTTAACTTGCACATACTCTACGGATTATATCTCCGTCATAAATTTCAGAAAATTTGAAAAGCACTTCGCAAAGCAGTATTGTTATTCTTACGTAATATTTAACATAAATTTGTGTTATTTATTTGTCTATTACTATAGTTTAAAAAATTTATATATTGGGAAAAAAGATTAAAATTTAGTTGATCTTTTCAACAAAGGAGTAAACCAATTTTATTTTATATACGTTTATATATAACACATAATATATTTCATTACTATAGTATATACATAATTAAGATTAATGTAAAAAGGAAAAAATAGTTTAATAAACTTTAATACGGATATAGCGGATGTAATATTCTCTATAGGAGAATATTGGGAGAAAACAAATTTTCTAGCATGTTGCTTATATCGGTCTTTCGCTCACCATCGATTCCTCATTTATCGAGTCCAGACTAAGCACTGTCACGTGAAAATAAACGATGGTGGGCTGACCAAGGAATTTCGGTGCTCTGTGTTTATCGTACTGCTTCGGATTCAAAGGCAGGATATCTCTCAATGACAAGGAGGTTTCCTTCTTTCCGTACTCATCGAAGTCCAGTTCTCTAAAATGTTAAAAGGTGAGAGAAACGGTTTGCTAATGGACACCATTTGCGCATGTGTGTTTATTTGTTGAACATTATGTATTTGTTAAAGACTATATGACGAATCGCATTTGACCATGTGATCTTGAGAGAAACATATGATTTAGTTTAAGAAACTGAATACAATACAATGATATATGTAAAGAATTTATCTTTAATTAAATAAATAATTTATTAAAGCTGTTTAATTAGATTTTTGTTAAACAAAAATAATTTTTTTAATAAAAAAATGTAAATAAATAGAAATGCTGAAAAATGGTACGTCTCTAAAACCACTTTTAGATACATTTTTTAATTTTTTATTGTCGAAAATTATAAATCACTGCAATGTATTTTTTAATTAAAAGTTATTAATTGCATTAAGATTAATACTTGTAACATAGATAATAAAATAATTTTATTAAAAAATGGTTAAGTTACATGTTGTTATGTATTAACATTAACAAATAACACGCGGATTATATAAAAATATGTTAATAGTTGGTGGTTGATTTGAGCAAATCATATTTGTGTAAACTTGATTTAAAATTGCCTTATATCACTGTGAAACCCTTCAAGCCGATAACCTGTAACAAGACTCAAGAATTTTCTCACTTATTTCTATTTAGTAATGTTTACAGACGTAAAGTAATTATTAAGGAATAATATACATATATTTATTGGTTTTAATAAAAGTGGGTCCTCAAACGGGAATTTTACCAAAGCATATGGAATAATAATTACTTTTCTAATTATTATATTATTCCATAATAATTACTTTACATATTTATGAATGTCATTAAATAATAATAAGCAAAAAAATTTTATACAGTGCTGTTGAACATTTGATTTTTGATGCATATCATATCATATTTTTGAATGATCGCTGTATAATAATTAATAATAGACTGAATTGTTGCTCATTAATTGTGACAAAAGAAGAAAAACGTAAAAGCGTTCAGTTATAACTGCAACCAATTTTCAGTAATCACTTTAAAAGTTAAATAATAGCTATAACAGCGATATCGCTGATACAGCGATTTTTATGGCAGCAGCATCGATGACACTCATAAATTATTCACCGAGCACAAGAACTGAGTGCGCGCAGAGTCTGTTGGCAGTTTCATTATTACAGAGTGGATGCTATTTTTCTCAATCGGGTCGGTCACGTCGATGCCACGATTGCTAACCATACGACTTTCTTTGTTCAATTAGAATGTGATTGCAGTATTGATTGAGAAACAAAAATGCGTCGGAGAATGCGGTATAAAGACGTGATATATACCCATTAAATCACAACGCGTTTATAATCTGCGTCATATATAATCTAGTGTATGATCCAATTTATGATGCAATAAACATCATGCAAGAATAATGAAACCTATAACTGTACTTATCTTCAACAAGAATTCTATCACTATTTTAATAATTTTTAAATAATTTTTCTCTCTCTCCTTTTTTACAGTTTTTACAGTTATCAGTGAAAATATTACATAATTACATAATTAGCGAAAATGTTACCTATTGTTCTCTCAGCAGAATTCTCTTCTTAGAATTTTTATAATAAAAAAAAAAATAATTTAAAGAAAAGTTTAGATGCAAAATACTATTGTTACCGAAATTGTTGATGTTGAAATCGTGTAATATCTATAAAAATAATTGTCCGGCAAAAGAAATGTGATTGCGTACTCACGGAAAATGCGGGGCGGTCATGTCAAACAGGGCATACAAGTAGCAGCATATGATCAGCAGAAAGTGCCACGTCATTCCTGAAGAGAGCGGAGAGTATGGAGAGTGATACGGATGGCCCGAAAAAAAGAGCGGCGCATGCAATGGAGTTTGCAGAGTACGTCATAAAGAATTCATCGACGCGGAGGGATCGATGAGATCGTTTTGAACGCGCGAACATCAAAGAGACTCCTGTCCTTCTGTGTGAGCGAAAGGATGTGTGTTACATTCGTTTCTGCACATACAGGCCTATTAATATTCTAACGTAACTGTGTAATTAATTCGATTTTTAACTCGATTGACAATGCGAACATCTTGTTTCACTTTTTTGTTTCTTGCCGCATATTGATGGCTAACAATATAGGCAAGTCTTTGTCTATTGCAAATTGTAAATTGATATCGATATACATATAATTTAAATGCACGTAATTTGATGGAATACAGAAAATAATACGTTATGAATTATTTCATAATATTTTAAAAGTTATTAAATTTTACAGTACATGTAATGTTCGATTTAATACTCTTGTCTTACCCTGATTGAGAAACTTAACCAGTTATTGGAATCTCCGCTTTCTCATTAATCCGCGACCTAGCATATTTTACGGGCCGTTTCCTGCATTGCATCTCTCACTTTTAAATTTTATGGTCCTTCACATGACAATTTTCCGATCCAATTTTCCACTCACCGATCAGCTGCACATTCTATCGTACGGAAATCCGGCGAATGCTCTCGACGAAAATCGAGCGGAAGTTGTTAGCCTCTCGCTCGAAAATTTTTTCCACCGGACGATCACTTTCGGTTCCTCGTGGATCAATGAACATCTAAATTATATCTAAACATAGCGTCTCATAAACGAAGCCATTGACGTAGATTGATTTTGAAAATCTTGACGAGTCACGACATCAATCATCTATTATTATATGAACCTATTGAATCAATCAACAGAAGTTATTTTCATCGACAATTTTCAGTAACAATATTTCGCATTATATTTTGATTGATGAATATTTTGATTGATATCTTATAATAATCTTAATTTAATAAACTCATCACTTTTGTTCAATTAATTAATATTTTATAAGTAAATATTATAGAATTGATATTTATAAAATAAAGATTTAAATCAAGCTTGTTTATAAGAAAATCTATTGACAATCGCACAATGAAAGCTCAAGTTAGTTTTTAAGCTATCGTTTTAAATCATTCTTCATGAATTAAACGAACTTTTTATTAATATTAACAAGAAACATTATTTCTAAATAGCATTGTATATAAATAAGAATAAATTTATACAAATGTAATCTGTAAATGTGTATGTAAAGTTATACATATATAATACTATAAAATTATATTTAATATATGTTACATAAAAGTAAAAGAAGTTTATATTATAATAAATATTAAAATGTATTTTTAAAAAATTTTGGAATAGAATAGTTTCAAGTATAAATTATTTTTACATACTAAAAAAATATGAATAAACCATTAAACCAAAGTAGTATACTAAATGTCATACACAATGCACTTATAATAAGAATTGTGAGCAAATACATTAATAATTGTATAAGACTGCAAATAAAACAAAGATTTACTTTATATGTATCTAGATTATCTAGAAAGTTTTCAGAAACATTAAAAAGTACTCTTAAACTCATCTTGAGCCTCAAATATCGAATAAAGACACAGTTGCTAAAGATTTGGTATGTAATAAAATAAATTAAAAATAAAAAAAACGTTATTGAAAATCATCTAAAATTAATTATTTTCTTAATTTCGCCCACGAAATTCTCTACGGATATTAAACACGACTATTGACCTGTTCTACGACTGACGTATCTTCTTGTCAATTTCGATTTAAAGCACGTTGGAAAGATCGTTGATAGCTCGTTGATTGCGTTTCAATCCGCGATGTCTTCCAAGATGCGAGGCTTCTTCTGTCTCTTTTAATCACGATTCTCGGAAACGTCGAGGAAACGTCGAAGAACGACGCGGATTTTATCGCGCGTTCGGTACTCCAGATTTGTCATACGGAAACTGATCATACCGCTGCACTTTCCTTCTCGGCGTCCGTAAACCACCCTGTCGCTCGGCTGTCTCTAAGCCAATTTGCCTATCGACAAACTGATTAAGCCCTACTCTCTTTCATCTGCAGTATCGTGTAACATCTAAGCACGTGGATTCAAATGAGAGATCCTGTAATTTTTCAATTAAAAGCATGTCAAAAAAGATGGTAGGGCAAAAGAATGTGAAAAGCTAAAAATGGATTATGTTTATCACTTTAATTTCCATATATCATAAAAAAGTCCATCAGGCTAGGTATTAAAAAATAAATAAATTATAAAAATGCTTAAAAATAAAGTAAAATTGTTTTTAACTAACTTGCAAACTGTAGAATTTAAAATATGTTATTAATAATATGTACATATGTACGTTAATCTTTATTAATCCTTATTAATAATATATTTCTTTATGTATTAAGGATAGGTATTAATATATCTTTGTATGTTATTAATTCTTGTTATATAGGTACCAGATATACCTAGTAAACCTAATAAACCTAGTCAACTAACATTATATCAATATTATAATTTTCTACTTAACAATGTAACTGTTATCTGCAACATGTGTTATAAATTTCACTTATATTGTTGACTGGGAAATTATAATATAGATGTAATTCCACTGTTAGTTGATGCTTACCGGTTATCTTGTTTATATCTGTTTTACTTTTATTGATGCGTGTTCCTTTATTTTTTATATATACTTTTACACAAAAAAGTATGCATTTTATTAAAAAACTATTTTTTTAAAGTAAATTTTTACTATATGTTATTACTAATATTAAATTTAAAAAGATTTCCTTTAAACAAGCACGTATATATTTCTGCTTTAATCGATATTTTGAATCTGAAGTAAAGTTGTATTCAAATAATCCTTTTGCTTCTTATTCGAATAATCTCAATTGATCTTCAGTCAAAAAAATGACGCTCGACGAAGATCAAAATTGCCATTCATTTAATACATTTTTTAATATAAACTAAAATGACAATTATTGATGAAAATCTGGATTATTATGGTAAACTTATCGATAAAGCGATTGTTTGTCGTTAAAATAATGAATATCGACGAAGCAACGTGCTAAAATATCCACTGTCGCCATCTGATTATAAATACTATACAACCTAACTAGCTCAGAAAATCATTAGACTTATACTTTTTCGTACGTTCGTTATTGATTATAATTATAGAATGATTATTCTTTATTTTGACAGAAATTATGTAAAATCAAAAAATATTTCGGAATTGTATATTTTTCTGAGCATATTTGCAGTCGATACAGAAGCTTTCCCCTTTTACTAGAAGCTGTTAACTATATATCTTCTTCAGGCATAAGGGAGACCGGGGCTAACTCGACATCGGGGCAAACTTGACACTAGACTTTTTGCTAATTTAAATCTATCGTTAGAAACTTGCCTTTCCTACTGTAAATGCGTTTTTATGTGCTAGTATTATCAACGGGATTTGATGAAATTTTGAGTTATGGTGTAATTTTTAGCGCGACATAAGCGTTTTTGACGGTGAAAAGTAATTTTTCTGATCTCTCGAAAATTTCTACTCTTTCATCGAGCTTTACTCTTGCAAATCTATATGTAAGTGATTTTCACGGGAAATTTGACGTCTATATGAATCCGATAATCGTTTTTGGATATTTTCATAATTTTCATGTTTTTGAAGTGACAAAAGTGAAAAACGACGTCCGGGCCAAAGTCAACACCACGCTGTTTCGTCAGCTCCCAGTAACAAACGATGCTTGTCGTGCAGCAACTCATGCATGACAAATGTATAATATGCGCACGTCCGATCGCGAGTTTACCTGCATTAATTGTTTTTCAGACATGAGTTTAGATGAAGATAATTGAAAGTTCAACAATTTTTTGTTCTCATTATTTTAAATGATTGTTCTAGCTACTTTATTCCGAATTTTTGTACTTTTTAAATACACAATAAACAATGTATTTTTATTTTCAGATGGTAAAAAATAAGTTCCAGATCAAATTGTGTCGACCAAAGAAAGTGTCGAGTTTGCCCCGGCATTTTTCAATTCGAAAATTTGTTTTCGCTTCACTTTTCTTTTCCTGGCGGCAAAACAAAGCGACGTACAGCAAAACTTTCCGAATCAATTTTGTACCTGAAGGAACACTCTTTAAATATATACCATTGAATTTGCCTAAAAATTTTAATTAAATATTAAAAATTGCCTTTGAAAAAATAGTGTCGAGTTAGCTCCGATCTCCCCTACTATTAACAACGAGAAAAGAAAAATCGAGTTATGTGAAATTAATTTTAATTTGATAATAACCAACTTCTTTATAACTAACTATTCAAATCCAATTAACGAAAAACCGAAGCTTCACTGGTAAGTTAAAATTTAGTTAATAGTTCATAAATGAAATGCGAGAGGCCACTTTTCTCATATGTACATCCCCCGCGAAGTCTGAAATCGATTAATGATTTCGTTCCTTTAATGATTAGCAAGTTTCTAGCAATTGTAAAAAAAGAATGACTTGTTTCTTTTTGCATTACTTACAAATTTTTTTTTAAATTAAGTTTGACTACAATAATATAATATTTTATAATAAATATTTGTATTTAATAATGTATTTAATATATTTAGCTTTATATAGAAAATGAAAGCATATAAATAGCATATAAATTAGTATATAAATAGATTTGAATTAATTAACATTTTATCCACTTGTAATAATCATAGACTTATGAACATCGCGTAAAATTTTGCATTAGCTATTTAATAATTTTAAGTATAACTTACTGACTATATGTATTATATTAATCATTTAGAATTTAGATAGTTAAGCATTACTATATAACGCTATAATTTTTTATAAAAGTATATATATTGTATAATTAAATATAACATATATAAATTAATATAATTTATACAAAATCATATATTTAAAGAAAAAATATAAATAAAGAACAATGTTAAATAAAAGGGGATGATTGGCTATGTATCGAATAAATAAACGATAGCTCCAGTGCACAGGATTTTCCTGCGTATTTATATCAGATCATACATTATCTCCAAGGTAATTCTTGGAAGCTGCGCATCACCGCGCGATCGAGCCGCTTCGCGAGCTCTCATGTGTTTCCTGTCGCGAGAATAAGCGTCGAAAAAACTTAATCTGTGAAACCAGAGTAGAAATCCGAATATTGGCTGGCCTTTCCTACGGAGGCTTTGATATGTTCAATTGGAACCACCATCTTTATCTTCGGCTTCGAGCAGTAAAACTTAACATTTAATTCCTTGCGCTTTCTAATTTTTATAGATATCTTTCATGAGATAAAATATCAGATTAATAAAAAATTGATAATAAAATAGCTTTTATATAAATGTTAAATTACAGTATGGTTGATATGTCTGATCTTATGTCCAACGCGATTATCAATTGATACTGTGATGTAATAGAATATATAAAAGAAAAACGTAATATATATTTATTTTATATATTACGTCAATCAAGTTTATTTTGTAATTTAATTTATCTTGATATGTAATTTTTATTGTTACATAATTTAAAATAACTTAGGTAGTGACGCAAGAAATTAATTAATTTTAATAATTAATAATTAATAACCAAGTAGCCATTGTAATATTTCGGCGATTTACTCGTCTTCCTGTTTCATTTGTGGTAAAATGTTCGAAATTTATATAGCTGGTATAAACAATACCGCGGGTCTTCGTACTTCGCAATTGCTTAATAACTAAATTAATTAATACATTTTAACATTTTAATAAGATTCTAGTAATTACTAATTGCGTATTATTGCGACGAGAATCTCGAAGCACGAGGCTGGAAGAGGATGACGGATCTCGTTGGATACGACGTAATTGACGGTTACAGATTGTTCTATTCGTTTGCATTATAAAGCTGCAGAACTTTAAGCCTTTATGCATCCAATATAAGTATCATTATCGTAGAAAGTTAAGTAAAATTTTTTAAATCTTGTAATACTTACTATAATACATGACTGTACTTAAATGTTTAAGATATTTTTGTGATACTAAAATGTCTCTCAAAACGTTAATATGATTTATTAGATTTTATTAAAATACGCGGATAAATAAACTTCTCTTCATTATTTTTCAATTTATTTAATTGAGATAAAGATATGTATTTGATGATTTAATATATATTTTAATTCAATTAATTTGTATTTTTTGTATTACTTAAAACGCATATTAATGCGTTTTGTATACATAATTGATATCGATGCATACGGCTTAAAGACGCGCGCAGTGAAAGTTCTGTAATTTAGTAATATACTTGTAGTAATATATTTAACAATACTTCTTGGTAAATTATTTTATGTGTATTGCGTTCGTATGTACAACGCATCTTTTTCGTTTTTTTTTTCTTTTTAATCATACGATATCTCTATAATAGCGCTACATCGAGTAACAAAGTCGTTTTGTAAAAGTATCTTCAATACGCAACGTCACTTTTAAAGCGTTGTAACAATATAAGTGGTAAACATTTGTTGTTTATACATATTAAAAGAAATATCTTTGTAAAATTACTATTGAAGCGTTTCTCTTTTATTTTCGTTACAAAACTCATGATGGCTTCTTTGATCATCTCAACAAATATGTCATCAGTTATTACATATTTATTAAGTCTCGGGAACCTCGTGTAACTAGAATTGTAAAATTCTTAAACTTTAAAACCACTTTGTGGCGCTGTAACAATTTCCAAAAACTCGGCCTCGTTTTTTCAAGTGAACGAAGAAGGTTTTCTATTTAATTAAAGACGTATTTCATTAACCTAACGGTCACACGGTATCTCTTAAAGAAATATGATATGCATGGCTCAAACGCAAACGAGCGCAGTTTCATAAATGATCATATTTGATTCCGAAATCAATTTGCGTGATTCGAACGTTTTCGATTGTATTTGCGCTCGAAAACCAATCTTTCGAATCACTCTCCGTATACATTTTTTTAGGATAATTCATCAAATTGACGACAGACGAGAAATTGCGGAGTATTCTTGTAAAAGAAATTCTGCAAATTCTCACGAAAATTCCGCTGAGCTGTTGGATCAGTTCGATCGATCGGTAATCGGTGTACGGTTCGTAACACAGTCCATGTACAATGTGCTACACGAGGAAGTTAGAATTCATATACGAGTCGTACGAAGACCCACGTCCGCAGCTTGTTTGGAAGAATTAATACCGTGAACAGAAGTTACTTTACAATCACGATATTACTTCGTTAAGGAGTTCGCTTGAGAGAGTAATGGTTGGTTCTCTGGTGTGAGTTATGAGATTAGTCAGGATTCACTGTGTGTGTAACCGAAATGCTTGAGAAATTACTGTAAAACAATTTGTACTAAAATTTTTAAATAAGGTAAAACAATATCAAACTTCATAACTAGCAACATAATTTTTAGAGACTTAAAGGCTCCTTTGAATTCTATATTTAAAGTTTGAATTTTGTAATTTACATTTGACCGCTATTTCTTTACATCTCATTAACGATCAATCTATCAACAAATTTATTTAATTCAACAAAGTAAGCTTGTAGATAACCACTGGATCTTAACTGCCAGTAAAACTAAACGTATCATATCGTCTTGTAAGCTTAGTAATCAAGCAAAATGCAATATAAACTTTATGCGGGAGCAAGAGGCGGCTAAGTTTGAGGAACATGAGGAAGTTTACCAACTCTCTCTCAAGTAAGATCGTCGCATCAGTCACGTCGTCACAAAGTAACATCGCGGTCACAAAGCAAGCTCTTTACAGTAACGCCATGCTCTCCGACACATCGGTTTTCACACACTTACACACACACACACACACATACACACACACACACGTGTGCGATCTCGCATGCATGCGTAATTATTGCATCGCCCTCGCGTCGTTTTTTTTTTTACAGTTAAGCAGTCACCCTCACGTTCGCACGAAGCACGGAAATTACTAACAATAATGTAGAAAAATGTTAAGACGTATAAGAAATAAAAAAATTATTTAAAATAAGATTTAAAAAAATTATTTGATGAATAAAGATAAAAGATTTATTATGTTTCTTTAATTAAGAAAAAAAATTTTTATTTAGTAAATTATACTAACTAAAATATTTGACGTTATGCTGTAATTTTTCTACTAACAATAAGTTACTTCAAGATTAAATCCAAAACAAAATGCAGCAGGACAGGCTCTCTGATGTATTTCGCTATATTTGTAAGATCTGCAGAATGATTCTCTTGCAAGGTGGATAGCTCATTATCGTTGACCGTCGAAATCGCGATTTCTCGACGTGATGCACGTGTATCTAGTGCGCAATACGTTACAGAGAGTAATTAGGCCGCGTGTAGTTCCGACTTTGGCGTCGGATATTTGATTATCTGATTCAGCTGGATCATATGAGATGGCCATGAATAGATACACGCGCAGCTCTTAGCGTACATTAATGATGATTACGCGCGTATGTACAGTCCAAATGTTCGTTGAAAAAATAAGAAATTACGAGATATTATTCTTTGCGAGACATCTGCAAAAGGTTGCAAATAAATAGTAGAGTATGAAAAAAGAAATAAAATTAAAAAGTGCAAAAAAAGAGAGAAAGGCAATAGAGATTTGCCAATAAATTGGATATATAATGAAATATATAATACTAATTTTGTATACAAAAGTGTTTCCATAGTAAAATAGAATTTGTTCTCAAATATATGACCGAAGTATCGATACGGTATATCGTTCTACTCAGCTGCCCGTGCTTCGTGGAGGAAAGTTGCATCCGTCGAATGCAGCAGTATTAAAGCTACTCGCCGTCTTAGCGAACAGTGCGTCAAAAGTACCTTGCCAGTGAGTAGTAATTGAGCGTAATGGTTCTTATCGGCTGATTCGTGCGTCTATAACCGACGATCTAGGATCGTCTATGGGGGCATTTCTTTCCGCGCACAGTTTTATTTACATTCCGATGCAGCGAGCGTTTAAACTTCAAGCAAACTCCGCCGAGTCCGTGAGTTATTACGCCATTTTCGGGACACCCCCCTTCGTGTCGATCAAGGTCGAATTTAGGGTTCTCAAGGAATGACGAGCGCGATGATGTTCCAAGTGGAAATACCGGCGTGATTTCGTATGCGCGTTTAATTAATTATATTAATTAAAATATAGATGCGATTAAATGTGCAGAATTAATTGCTGTGACATTTCCATAGAATATAATTAGTGAAAATATACACAATTAAAATACAATGAATTAATATGGGCATTAAATTAACGAAATCACAATTCGGAGCAATAAAATATGCAATTTGCATTTCTACCAAATGTCATATTAAACTAATTCAATCGTGCCTCCGTTAAATTCTTTATGCGTGCATTATAATTGCGCATGCATCTTAATTAGGTTTATATCCATAATGTAAAAATCAATGGCCGAGGTTTGAGACACTCCGCGCATTTATTCGATATGGATGACTCATCTTATTTTTGCACCGTAAATCAAAAGGAGAGACCCGTCAACCTTGATCTACGTTTCTCGCGAGATTTTCGCATGTTTGGTCCATCATCTTCGAGATCGATCGAGTTCATCGAAAGAGCTCTCTCGCTTTTCGATCGATCGTCCCCGAAGAGCCGATCTCGCCGCCGCTGAAACGATTAGTCTCGCCGTTTTCTCTAACTAATCAACATATATTATATTCCTGTCTACGTGCGCGTATGTATAATGTGACATTAACATTTTCCGTCCCTTTGAGCGACGTGCCCGCGATTCATAAATTTTATACATTATTGCTTTACCACGTCGCGCACGCACAATCCGCCTCGCGCTTTTTCTCGGTTATTCAATAATTTTAATTTAATTAAATTGTCATTATTTAATAGGATCCTTTCTTAGTTTATTAAATAATACTTAAATAATTAAAATTAATAAACGTGTCAAGAAGAGAGATCTGTCAGTGTATCAGACGATCAGATTATTATAAATCTGATTTTATTTTATTTTTTTTTGTATCACAACTTCTGTTACGTGTCGGATATCAGTTTTTATCTGTTCTATTTGTATAGCGCAAAATAGAGTTTATAAACAGTATAAAGATGTGGTTATTAAAAAATTAACATTTAATTTTTAGGTTTTAAATTTAGAAGAATTGTTACAAAGATAAATATGCACGACTGGACACAGTTTAGCCAAAAATTAAATAAAATTAATTGAAGAGAATGATGATACCTGATTATAATTTTTGCTGTGCAACGAGATTGGAAATAATGAAATTACGATACACATAATAGCGCGAATTAAATTATAACGCGGGAATAATTACCGCCAAAACCGAATACGAAAGAACGAAATGGTATTCACGCCGGCATTCGCGCGTTTATAACCGCTTTATAATCTGATGGTAATAGCGCGATTTATATATTATTATTATTTAATGTAATATAATTCAGGGAAGAGCGCGGGGAACGATTGGCACGCCCAAACGCTCATATATTTCGCACGCAGAACTCACACGCACACAAGGCGGTAGTTACACTAGCGCCTAGATCGACGAATGCCACCTAATTGAATTGCCGTATTACAACTTGTCATCTAATTCGCACTTGTCGTCCATGTACAAACAATATGGCAGCCAATATGCCAGAACGCGCTGACTGTCCGTCTCGCATTACCTATATTTATATTTATATTTTATGTATATATATATATATGCACTTACATAACGTATATGTATAGAGTATATCGTATGCATAGAAGGGCTCTATTTATTTGCCGTATTGTTCCTGCCGCTACATTGTCTAGCGAGTTTTCCTTAGTTAACTTCAGCGACTCCCGGATTCGCCTGAAGCTTTAGCGCGATTATAATCCTCAAGATCCCGTCCAACGGATTCTCGTCACTTTATTCGGCTAACAGGAGTCACAAGGATAACAGAAGTCTTCGTAGTAATCGTTATATTCGCGTTTCCATCAACGACTGATTGTATAATCTGTATTTAGCTTTTCAGGAATTAGTTTCTTCGTTTATTGATTGTTTCTTCATTTTCGAAAATATTTTCAATAACATTTCGATATTATTTTCGGAAACAACGAAGCAGATAGTTAATAGATAAATTATAAAGAACTTAAAATTGATAAAAAATTATAAACATTTTAAATCTGTAATTTAAAAAAATGGGATTTTTAAAATTTATTTGATAATAATGTATTGACTTTTGTCGCATTTTTTGCAACGAGTTGAGTGTTTCGAGAAAAAATAATGTAAATATTTAGATCACAAGCTATATATAACGTAATTGTGTTAATCTTTCGTGGTAAAGTAATTAAGACAAAAAATATTAAATTATGATTGACATTTTATCATTAAATTTATATTCAGCTATTTCACATTTGTGATCCACGATAATTAAATCTTGACGATCTTGGAATTGTATTAAATAAAAGTGATTAAGACACTTCCGTTCGAAATAAATTAATAACGGAAAATAGTCGAGATTTAATGCTAGCAAAATGAAATCGTCTCTCATATTCTCGAAATACTGAGAACTCGGCCACGCTTTAGTATCGTTTGGAGAAAAAAGAAAATGGGTGGGGCAGTGACGAGTCTGTCGCAGAGCGAGGGATAATTATCGGAATCCCGAGGGTTATTAATCGCCGGTATCGAGATTATGATCGAGCCAGCAGCAGCGGGAGGATTTTCTCTGGCTGCTGAATAATTCTAGCTCGTGAATTTCTGAGTAATTTGTAAATGTCAAGCGTTCGGCCGCCGTTTACAAGTTTTCCGCTTCGTATCCCCCTCTCGTCTTCCGGCCTGACAAATCGACCGTTTATACAGGGTGCCTCCCACAGTCACGAACTATTGACATTGCGCGCCGTAATTACGGAGACGCGCGACGCGAGGTGCCACGCCGTTTCGCATTGATATGCGCCTCCCTTATCGGCGCCATCGGCTAATAAAATAATCGATGACACGAATATATGACGGACAAGGAAATGTTCGAAAAAGAAAAAAAAACCGAAAGTACACTTACATCGGGAGCACTTCATATCTAACGAGCAGATGTATTGCTTTTTTTTCTCTTGTTACAAATAAAAAAACAATCACGTCTAAAAGGTTTGATTAATTGTACAGTTGCTGCATGACGAGTTGAAAATTCGATTGTCGGATTTGCGTTGATTTCTCTAAATCTATATGTGTGATATTAAGGCGATATTATCTAAGCAAGTTCTCTGAGGCCGTGTTTTATTTAGCGAAAATTTGATTGGACGTCTTGCCCTCTCTTAGGACTTAGATTTTCTAAGGCACCCCGTACATCTCTACGGTGATTGGATATTTACAACTTGAATATATACAGTTTGAAAAAAAAATGAGGAAAATAGAAAAGAAAGAAAAAAGAATTTTCGTCGGGACCGTCGAGATCGACTCGGGATACTTCGTATACATCGGTTGCGACTTGAAACTTGAAAACGAGCGGGCCTCGATCGATTTTTCTCGCTCGACTACATTTCCCCAGGCTACCTCTATTACACACTTTTTTTCTGCTCTTACGTCGCTATCAACAATCTACATTTATCTACACACTCGAGCTTCTCGTCGACGAGCCGCGCGTCGTATAGACGCGCGTGTGTTTTAAGGTTTAGATTTCAACTTTAACAAACACCTAATGGTCCAGTACGGGAGAAGGTTTGCGTTGCTTGGCCGTTAATTATACAGTAGATTAGTGCTTAGCCATTTATACAGACTGCCTCTCGCGTTACGGTCGATTTATTATACACACGTCGTACTCTCTCGTTCCGAACGATCGCGAATCGCACCCACCGCTTTTCTGCTCCTACTCTCTCGTCGATCTTCGACGAGCGATTTTACGTTTTTACTTCAATTTCACATTTCGAGATGCCTCTTGAGGTGCAACTTCGAAAAAGTGCGACTTTTAATGTCTCTCTCTCTCTCTCTCTTTTTATTTTTATTTTTTTTCTCGATTAATTTGTCAAGATTGCCGCTGTCGCATCGAAAGCGCGAATTAATTCGAAACTGTTTTTGGTTTCCATTCGGATTAACATCGTAATATAATGTCAACAAGATTATAATTGTGCGAAGAGTCTCAACGTTTAAAAATAAAACACTTCGAGTGTATATATGTAATATTTTTATTTCAACAATTTGCAACAAAATGTTCCTATCTATTCACGGACTTTGCGTTAATCATCCGCTTTTTTAAGTGATGATTGTAATCTTGTCTGCCAATCAAGATTAGGCATTGAGAACATTTATTTTTATATATACATTATATATAGAGAACATATATATAATTTATATATATTGATTAATCTTGTTAGAACGTAAAAATCTCTCGATTATTCATTTTTCAATATTTCTCAGTTTTCATATATGTCATTAATTATTCTCCGCCAATCACTCGCCCGTAAATCATCATGTAATCAAACATCATTAGTAACCGCGTGCCGATTGTTAATGGTCAACTTGCGATGCAACTCGTGTCCAAGTTACGTCGGTTGCATGTCGATCGCGCAACAGTCTCGTTCGCAAGACACTTTTGACGGCGGAAATTGTCGAGCGCGTAAAATGAAAACGCAATTTGGCCGATGATTTCTACTTGATTTCGCGTACATTTGACAAATGCATTCCGTGTCAATCTCGTTTTCGTATCAAGCTCGACCTCAAAGCGGCGTCGATCGTCCAGGGCATCATCGATCATCCGTCACTAACCCTTCGAGTAGCGCAAATAACACTGTTTTTCTACAGTGTAACTGCAGTATCTTCTCTGCAGTTAGGCACAGTGTTTTCAACTGCCATGTCCACATACATTAGCATCTATATAATAAGTGCTTTTGAAATGTGTCGAAACATGCAACGAATATTCTATAAAAGTATATATCTATTTGCTATTTTCTCTAAGTAATATGTGTTTTGAAAATAAAACTAGGTAACCCCCCAAAATCGAGTTTTAATAAAGTTTATATATAAAGATGTATTATATTCTCATTGGTGCCTTAATAACTGTACTTAATTTATTGTATTTATTGTAAAAAATAAACAATTGAAAAATATATATTTACATAAATTTCATATTTTAAATAAAAACACATTTTTTAAAGAATTTCATCTTGGAAGAAAAATAACTTTGGTTACAATAATTTAATGTTAATTACAATAATCATCGCATGTTCGACGTTAAATCCGGAGTCATACGAGCTGTGACGGTCGAAGAGTTAAGGACAAGGCTCGAGGACGCTCTGTCGAGGTTACAGTGTAACAAAAATACCATTAAATATCAATATATATTTAATAATATCTTCAACGGCGCGGTGAGCGATCCGCGATCGGCGGGAACGTGTTTGGGGATCGCCGTGCGAATCCGCCGATTGATGATCCCTGCGATCTGTCTCCGATCCGCACGGCAATCGAGGGGAAGGCGGGGGGGATTTCTTCCCTTCGTTGATCTGCGCCCTTCAAGGCCACGAGTCCTCTCTCGTCCGAGTGGGTGGTCCCGTTGTCGGGACCATTGCTACTACACGCACGCGACACGTGGCGATCCTCTGCGAGGGGGACACTCGATACAGATTTTTCTCGACGTCCTGATGTCCCTGTCACGAGCCGAAGAGACACGTCGACCCGAAGAGGCTGATCGCGAACAGAACAACGAGGAGCGCCGACGACGACCTGGAGATCGCCGCCTCGTTGCTGTACGGCATCTTCACTTCGACCTCAGCCATCTTGAAGATCGAGAGCAGCGGATGCGTGTGCACCTCGTGGTGCTTGTTGTTGATCTTATCGCTGAGATCTTGCATCATCGACGCGCACTCCTCCTGCAAATCGAGAATTTCGATTAGCGCGTTCAGTTTAAACTTTTTCAATTCAAAAGCAGATTTTATTTTAATGGGAATTTGATACGACATTCGCGTAATTATTAAATGACGGGAGGTTATATCTATTTAATCGTGATAGATGCTTGATTTCTAATTGTAGTATCCGTACGAGCAGCGCGAGATGGTATGTGTGTGTCAGCGGTGTGCGAGTATGAGTGCGAGTGTGTGTGCGTGGACCGGGTGACGAGCGGACAGTTGTCACCAAGCAGTACTGGTGTACGGCTCGGAGTTTGTATCTACACACCGAAATAAAGGCGCATTAATAAGCAATAATTGTGTCCTTTCTTAATATCCCACACTAATATTTCAACGTAATTTTGAATTGATTCGCGTTCCAATTTACAGATATGTTAGTTTGAATTTTTACTTATTTTCGATATTTTGTATATAATTGTATACAAAGGTAATTTTTATATAAATATTATAAACAGAAAAAATTATGAACCAAATAAGTAAAGACTGTGCCAAAAATTATCTTTTCTAGTAACTTTGTTTATAATCAACTACAAAATATTAGCGTAGTTGTATAGCTTTATAATATCGTGAAAAAAATGAATTGATCGGAACCAATCAAATTTTTTTCATTTAAAAAGCGCCTTTATTTTAATCGGAGAATTCGCAGAGCGACGATATGTCCTGGTAAATTCAGGATCGTTTGTAATGACCGGAATAAATCCTTCGCGAAAGTATAATCTCCGCGAGAGCACGCGCATTTTCCGTTCCTACTATCAATAGTTGTTCCGCCAGAATACGAGTTTTCCCTCGAATACGACTTAACGACGTCGAATGTAACCCCTCCCCTCCTCCCCTCGTTTTATCCTGTACCTCTTTCCAGACGGAATCCGGCATCGATTTCCATTTTCAACCCTCTCCCGCTACGCGCAGCCCTTGTTCCTCGTCCCCAAAATTACCCTCGGCTCGTTGAATCTTTAATTTCCGGCGTAGGAGTCCGCGAGAGGTTGAGAGCGATTTTTGGTGATATCTTTCTGGTGCGCCACGTGGCCCGACCAGATTTCTCAACCCGCCCGCGCCGACGTTTCATTCGCTCGTTTCGTGCCCGGACGAGGTTTTCAATGTGAGATTAAATTCCGCGTGGAAGCTGGAATCTTGCGCGAATAACTTCGCTGTGACGAGCCGGTGTAGCTTTCCGAGCGTGGAATGAAACTTTCGACGAGTCTGACCAATGATATCTTTGGTACGTTGGGAAAGAGACACGAGTCGTCCAACTTCAGATATATGTCTTCGAGCAATGTATTAGAAGTCTGCATTGTAAAAGTTAATTTATTATATAGCGATTTTATGACGTAAACGCTATAATAATATCTTGGCTTTCTTCTTTGGAAAAGATTCTGCTTAGGTTTTTTTTATAATTATGGCAATCTGAGATATTAATGTATCAGATAATAAATTTACTTTTTTGAGATTCACCTAGTTATCGCTTTCATTTTCTTCAAAATATATGTTTTATGGAATACTTGATGCGTGAGACAGGGAAGATACCTGACTATGAAACAATATTGCAGTATATATCCGCGCGCATTCGATAATTAACTCGCAACGTGCGAGAGACTCGGGTCTACAATTAGCACCAGCCAATACGTAAAATGAATTATCGCACTGGGCTTTTGTCCGGCCATGCTTGGATCATTACTGCTTCGCGCAGTTCCATTCAATTAGCCTAAAAACCCGGCCAGGCACATTCGGCGTGTTTTGCGCTTTCTTTTATCATATGGGTTACGTCCATTTTGCAGTCAAGTACAATAGCTGAATTTAAACATTTAAAGTAGAAGATATACATCATGCGGAATTAAAAAGAATTAAATAAATTCGTATCTCGGGGTCCACAATTTAAAAAATCGCAAAAATATCGGAAATTCAGATGCAAATTTAACTTTAACTTTCCGCAGAGTTGTCCATTGTATTAATATCATACTTTAAAATAATAAATTATACAAGAAATCGATATTATATAAACGTAAAAAGTATTTTTCCCCAAATAAAATAATTAAATTTACATTTTAAAATAATACCTAGCTTATATTTTTCAATTCTAGAACTTAACGGACGAGTTTATCGCCTAAAAGTTCAACTTAGTATAATTCGTGTATTAAATAGAGTAGCCGAGTACGTCAAAGTCGCTAGTTACTTACTCCACTTTTTACTATATCATCATAATTTTGTTACGCGGAGAAGTCGACGAAGCTTTTAATTGCTCATGTGTGTTTCCGTGTGCTCTCGGTTTCCCTACCAGAATAATCCGGCTTTGAATGCAAATGTGCGGTGTGTGACCTTTTTTTTCCATCGGGATTATCCAACAGATTCGCAACAGTATTGTGCGCTGCCGTGGATATGTAACTCCCACTTTTTTTACTCCGCGGATTGCACTGCTTATCTCCCGTCGTGCTTCAAAACATCAGCCGACACGCGTTTAATTTTTCCCCGGATAATATTTTATTTAATCCGGGCTTCGCCGTAAAATAATACATGGTATATGGTACGTAATGGTCTTCCGTGAGCGTCTCATTTGTTTCTGCAGTAAAACATTAGTGCTAGTGGAAACATTAAATAATTCAACTTTAATGGAGTTAAATAAAACCAAACTGCTTTTAAAACTCGAACTGGATAATTTCGTAGAGTTTTGTTAATTTTAACAATTAAAGTAATTTAAATCGACCGTGACTGGCAATATATAACGTCTTTTCAATATAAACATTGAAAAACTGTGAGCCAACTTGGTTTGTCGGATTTACACAGCACTTTTTTGGATCAATCATCGAGACATTATTAATTTCGACCATGGGTTTTGGTCAGTTGATGTAATTTCTAAATTAAATAGTTTAAATTTTTATTGCGAAAAATATTTTGTTAATTTTATTATTCCTGGGTTATTCCTGATTAACTCAGTTATTGGAGACATGTGATAAAAGATACGTTTCTTGCGAAGTAATAGTAATTATATTTTAATATTCTTCCTGTTTTTTAAATAATGCTTTAAATAATAGCATACATTTAAGTGTGTCTTAATATTAAATAAAATCTGTCTAAATATGAGAAAAAAATTATATTTTTTACGTATTGCAATCGCGTTTATATATATATGTATATATATATATATATATATATATATATATATATATATATATATATATATATATACATAATCACACTGCCTAATAATTTCCAACTGTCCAATTTTCTTTTCAAAAGCGTATTATAGATATAACAATTGTATTGCCCTACTAAAATAATTGGTAACCGAAATGATCAAATCAATCGCGAGCTGCCACGATTTCGTGCCGAACATAACATTCCGCTGTTTACGCCGGTTGTTTAACGTTATGCTTTAATTATATAATACCGAGCCGCGCCACACGACGAAACTCACCGGCAGCTCGATGGTTGTTCTAATTTACGCTCTCTTGTATTATGCGGTACGTGCCTCTTCTACCATATTAATCCAGGGTTAGAAGTACATCCGTGTTACATTGCGCTCCGCCGAAATAATTTCGCTTTACAGGTAGACACGCGCTAATACAATTATTCAGAAAATTGGCGAACGCACGAATGAATGTACACAAGGACAGCTAATATATTATTTACATAAACATTTAATTACAGAAAGGCTGCAACGAGTAACGTTGAGTTTATTTACACGCAAAGGGTGTAGTGTAAATGATCTTAAGTGGCTTAGAAGTGAAAATTATTAAGATGTTTAACGATCGCAAATAAAAGTAATTTTCAGTAAATCGTTATTAAAGCTATATTGTTAAGTAATTTGCGTATAATAATTTTAAGAATCAATATGTGAGGTAAAATTAGTCGATGTAAATATAGTTTTGAATCCATAGTAAAATTTTAATAGAAATGCATATACAAAAATCATGGTAAAATCTGACTTTTGACAAGACTTCCAAAATTGCATTTAATATTTTAGTCTTTATTACATTTGCAAACAGTGAGTCGTGTTACCAATATTAATAACTATATTAATTAAAAATCTTTTCCTAATAAAAAAGGATTCAGAATTATCCACGCTAGTGGTGCGATCTGAAATTAATCAGCCCTTTTTCCTAGTGGTAATAAACGAAGATTAAGCTAGCAGCAATCGCGCTTATGTTAGCGGAAACCTGTTCAATGGACCCAAAGAAGTGTGTCGCGAGCTAAAGTGCGATGGCATTAAGCCTCGAGCATGATCGTGCTACTCTCTTCGAAAGACGATCTCAATTCGTGATCGCCGGAAACTAATGGTTCTCCTTACAGCATCGTCACGGGTTCGGCCATTTATCCCCGCGTGAATGAAGACAGGTGCAAGGCGAAGGCATACCTGCAGGTGCAATTGCAGCCGGTGATGGGGCAGGTACCATTATCTCTTCCGTCAGGACGAATCCCTTATTAATGGTCGACTAATTGGATTTCTGAACGGAGGAGTGATTACGTCAAAACGTGGCCTCGTGCATGTTGACAGGAAAAGGAGCGAGAGGTATGAGGCGTATAGGGTGTCCCCAGTGTATAAGGTTGTACAAGGTGTCTTTCTATGTACCTTCTCTTCCAATTATAAAATCTTTAATTTAAGAGCAATTTTTTTTAAACAAACAACCTTTCAAACGCAAACAGTTGAAAGTTTTAAACGTTCTTACAATTTAAGAGACACGAAGACAAAACAGTATTTCATTATTTTTGTCTAATTTCAGGTAAATTTTATATCCTGAAGAAACTTATTAAAAGTTGTGCGTTTAAATATTACGCGAATTTATAGCTTTCGGCCAAAGAAACAATTGATAACATGTGCTATTGGAGCAATTAATATGCGATTTTCGGGACACTCCGTATGCAGCTAATAGCTAGAAGACAGATTCATCCTACAATGGCGATCTCTCCATTGGCTCTTGCATCCCGCTCGATATCCTCCCTTTCAATCGGATAAATACATCTGATATCAGAGAACGATTGTTGCTGTCGTCGCTCGAAGACGACTCGTAATTGGTTGCAATGATAACAATGGCGCCGATGTATAATAGCGCGGATACATCACATCCATATGTGAATGACGCGATGACATTGCCATTGGTAAGAGAATGAGAAATGATTATGATGGACTAATTGCGGCAGTAAACGATTAATTGTGACAATTAATTGTATAGAAAGATTTCTTTCAAAATTCGCTTTTTATACTTCAGAAATATTTTCTTTGAAAGCGTTCACATAAACTGATAAATCTTTTAATAATTCTATTCATATTATTTTTAAAGATATTGTAAATCTAAAGCATATATCTTTTATTTTCAGGACTTCGTGATTTTTTATAAATGATGCCATGTAATTATATATTATTGGATTGTTATCGTGTATTGGTTTGCCAGGGTGAAACAATGTGCGGGAAATTGTGATTTTTAGGAATATAATAAAACAATTTTTGTTGCAATAAAATTTGCGTAGCGACAGAATTATTTGCAGAATTATTTTAACAACGGTTATTACCATGCGTCGCGCGATCATGTGGTGCCAGCGCGTTTCGTGCCTCATATACAGTTTTTCGCCATCGAGAAGAGAAAAATTGCCGTCGCGAGGCAGCCGCCAATAAAATTTCGTCGTTAAAGAATCCGGGCGCGCTTTCGCGTGGCCACTTAATCAATAACGACGTTGAGGAGCCCGCTTGACGTTGCTCGTTAGGACATGAGGGGAGAGAAGCATATATAGTAAAAAGAGACGAAAAGCGGCGCGAGCAAAAGCCACCGGGATAAGGACGGATAAGGGTAAAGTCACTGAGGAAGCGGGAAGCGGATAGAAAGAGCAAAAAAAAAAAACTCGAAGAGAAGGAATAACGACATGCAACGCACACCGGCTTTGTAACACGTAAAGGCTTACGGAAAGCGAGCTCGTCACGCAATGCAAATGAGCATAACGCTCGCGAAAAGCGATAGCGGGCTCTCCCTTCGGCAGGCAACGTCGGGATCCCTTTAACTTTAAGAATATCAAGTTTTCTCTCTTGTTTGCACGCCCCGGATAGTTATGAAACAAAAGTAGTTTGCGAAGGTAAGCTTTACGCGCCAACTGTATCACTTAACATTTATAAATGTATTTAACAATTATTGCTTATTAATTCTTAAATCACGCGGCTTATCGCAACACAAGGATATATTAACCGTTGCCTTTGTTCCACACAATTTAACATTACCTTCCGTCGTATACATTTCCAGCATTGTTAACACTAGAACTATCAAAGAGGTCAAAATAATCATCGTTTGACATTTTTAAATAATTTATTACTCATTTTTAAAATATCTTAATTTTTGAAATTTTCCCCGACTTTTATTGAAATTACATAGATGATTAATTTCATTAACTTATTTTCTCTTTCTCTCTTTTCTTTCCTAAGATTTCTTCGGTAAAAATAAATACAACAGATTAATCTCCGGTAGTTCTGTTAATTGTTTCTTGCAATTTTTTGCATAACTGTATATCGTACTTTCTAAATATGCATAGAGATTCCAAAAGATTCTTAGTCCACGAAAATATATTCCGTTCAACTTCACTTTAACGCCGGCGCGCCAAAAAACCCATCTCGCGTTAAGAAGCTCGTCCTCTTTTCTTGCTGGGGAAGGGGGATGCATCGTTAACAGGATCCCCGTTCATATTTCATCCTCAGTGTATCTCATCGAAGCAAGCCGGAGTCTCCCAGACTATCCAACGATCTCGCCATTTTTTCGCGTCTGTCGCCCTGGCTCGAGGGTGCAAATCTCGGCTTCAATTCTTCCTGGCTGGCCTCTCTTTTCTTCACGCTTTATCTTAGTTCCTCTCTTTCTCTCTGCGAGAGCGAGCGATCTTATATCGTTCGAGTAATCGCCAGATTTGGCGGATCTTAAATCTCCCACGTCGACGCTAATCGTCATCCGATTTAGAGGTCCTTCTACTCGCCCGGCAAAGAACTAAAACGGTGCTGTAGGATGTAAGAGGATTTCCTGTGGCTTGTGAGTGGCCGAATTGTCGACAACTACGTAATTTGTCGCAATATTTTTGGCAACCTACGGCGACACAAATAGAGAAAGTACTCTTACCCTCGATTTCAAAACCGAAGTGTTCACGATCGATACGAGTAATTTCATACTGCTGATAGAGAGCTCCTTCTCTCTCCTCTTTTTTATCCCTCTCAATTCCGAGTACGTGCTGTCATGAATTATTAAGGTATAAAAAAGAATTTTTACAAACACACACACATACACATACCCGGGCGCGCGCATATATTTTATTTTCTCTCTCTCTCTCTCTCTCTCTCATCAAAAATATTAATTGTAATCGATATAATAGATACGATATATTGCTATAAAAAATAACTTAACGTTTCGAATACATATGCTTCAAGATTTGCCGGCTTTATTTTATCGATAAATTTTATATCGAATTATTGTGCATTTTTATACATTAAAATCGATATGATAAAGAATATGTGAACATTAAGTGTAACATACGAAATATTTTTATTAAAGTATAGTATGCAAATAAAATAATGTTCAAAACTTTTAACATATTATTTTACATAAGCTGTAATGCCGTTAAGGCACAATTAATACAAATAATATGTTAAACACGAATCAATGCATGAATATGCTTATTCAATGTGTTTGTGCATATTTATAAAGCATTCGTTCAATTAAACATTGTCGAAGGATGTGGAATAATATTCGAGAAGCGAGTGGTACATGTTATATATAATTTTTAGTGACATTATTTTTGCTTTAAATTTAAAAAACTGAACATCACAAAGTTATATGTGAGTGCGCGAGTTGCATTGCGGACTGTAAATTATTTGATTAATTCACCGTTGAATTAGGAGCATTAAACAAGCTGCGTCGTGATCGCTGTAAGTGTCCGCAACATATTAATATTGATGATCGAGTATTAGGATTCAGGACGTAACATTCAATGAGCAACGTGGCGTATATATGTTGCGCCGCGGAACCGCGTGCATTTTGTATAAACTTGAATAACGAGCGTTATCGGCTTTGCCATGTTTTAGAGAGCCAAAGAAGGCGTCCGCGAGTAAGAGGATTTACGGGCCGGGAGAATCGCGGCCGAACGATCAAGGTCATCGCAAGTTACGTCGGCATACTCGAATGTAACTTGCCTCTTTGTTCATGTAACATACAATCACGATATGTCACTTATCAAATATTTTTATATTTGTAAATAATTGACGCAATGTTAAAAGACTGGGTCAAATAAAAATTTTAGAAACAAAAAATAATATTAAAAATAACAAAAAGAGGAAAAAAAAGGAAAACCTTAATATTTCCGTTTCATCTGACATTGAAAATGACATGTATTATTTATGGGAGTTTGTGAAGAATAAGTTAAGTGTGTGTTTTCTCCGCTTCTCTCTTAATCTCAAAATATCATACATATCTCATGCCGGGATGACGCGACGTATCGGTTGTACTGAAACGCTAAAAATATTATTCTTAATATTCTGACGTATATTCTGCAAACACGCAAATAATGCCTCCGAAGAGATAAATATAAAAGAAGTCATGCCGGCAAATTGCCTCGCGCGCGTCCGAGGAGTCTCGTTCCAATTTACTACCTGAAAAGGCGTCTTGCATAATGAAGCCGCGGCTGAAATCGTGTTAAATCCCAAAAAACAATCGGCACGAAAGCGGTCCGCATCGTTGTTACGAGCGTGTTACGATAGGTAGGTAAGTACGTGTGAACACACTGTAGCGATAGTTTGTACAAACTTTTAAAGTAAACGAAACGAGTCGAAAAGGTAGTGACTAAGAAAAAAGGTACTATAACGTGGCCTACTAGCAGTAAATTCTCTTAAATGGGAAAAAACAGCGACTACAAGACAGGGCCGTCTTTATACATACACACAGGGTGTCAATTTGAAAACTTTCAGTCGAAATATCTCGGGAATTAGTAATGATATCAAAACATTGTTTGGAGAGAATGTAGGGGAGCAAGGGGGACATACTTTAATTAAAAAAAATTTGACCTATTAAATGGAGGCGTCAAGGTCAAATAAAGGTCAACTTAATTTTTTCAAATGGACACATGATTTTTTAAATACTTACGTTTGTAGCCCTTTTCATTACGAGCTCAACGCGCTATAATCCAAAGTCGCCGAAGGTCAAATGACCAAATGCAGACTCATGGTATTATTGTCTTTGTACATGTTATGAGACACCTTTTGCAGCTGCAGCTTGCGAATCGACAATATTAAATTCATTGCAAAATGACCTAACACTTCAAGTTGAGTTGCTTCATTCACTAATCTTTGTACGGTTCTGTTTTTCTTTGCTATTGATCCTGTTTCTTCAAATTTTAATATTAATTGTTGTACGTAGGTGTGACTGACATTTTTTTTAGTTTACTTAAACTGGTAAGTACAGTAAGTGTTAATTTGTACTACAAGCGTTAACATGATGATTCCACGTGCCCAACTAAGTCATCATGACATTGCCCATGTCCACGAACTTAAACACCAACAAGAAATAGCAGTCTAACAACAAGATCCGTTCGATTTTGATTTAGTTTCGATTTAGTTGCAGCTGTAAAAGGTGTCTCATAACATATGCAAAGATAATAATACTGTGAGCCCGCATTTGGTCATTTGACCTTCGAATATTTTGGATCATAGCGCGTTGAGCTCGATATGAGAAGGCCGAGAAGGGTTACAAACGTAGATGTTTAAATAATTATGTGTCCACTAAAAAAAATTAAGTTGACCTTTATTTGACCATGACGCCTCCACCCAAGGTCAAATTTTTTTAAATCAAAGTATAAAGTATGTCCCCCTTGTTACCCTATATTCTCTTCAAATCGTGTTTTGGTATTTTTACTAGTTCCCGAGATATTCCGACTGAAAGTTTTCAAATTGACACCCTGTATATATCTACGATGTGTAAAGACTGCCCTGTCATGTAGTCACTGTTTTTCCCCCTTTAAGAGAATTTACTTTCACGCGCGCGTATGCATATAAATATATTTTAAAATAATCTAAAATTGAAAACACAGCTTTTATTATATTCATAATTAATTTCTCATTATCATTGCAATAATCAATATTTCCATATATCAGCAGATATTTTGTGTACAGATTTAATAAATATGAAAAAACACAGGTCAAAGATATAAATATTAATGAAACAATTTATGTTAATTTATATTTCATAGTATTGTTATATAATATTAACAATGTCAATTATACATTTATACTGCGCCGCATTATATATGAAAAAAGATTATACTCATATACATAATACGTTCAATATTTTTTAAGTGCATATATATATGAAATAAAATCTTTTGTCGAAGGAAACAATCGCATGTCAAGCTCAGGGATCCGAAGATTGTAAGAGCAGCCCTGCCAGTTGCAATTTGCACGAGCTGTTTCCCTTTAAATCGGCGAAAATAAGGGGTTTGCGTGTTAAAGGGTCTTTCCCGTTGTTCCGCGTGTTCGTTCTTAAACTCTAAAGCCCTCGAGGCGTCGGCGCCCCGACTGGACTGTTCTAAAAATGGAAGAGAAATTTCGTACACTTCCACGAAGACCGAAACGTTCAAAACGCAAGAAGTTATCTGGCACTTAGCATTCACGAGTGGATATTGAACACAAAGTGAAATAAAGCAGTTAGTTTTGTGATCTGCTACATTCCTTTCTTTATAACAAGTTGCTGCTTTCAACGCTTCAGAATAGCTTTAAAAGTGTAGAAAAGTGAAAATACTTCACTTAATTAAATATTTTGCTAAAATAACAATAGAGAAATACAGAATAGTCGGGTAATATGGAATACTAAACGATATCAGACTTATTAAGTTTCGTAACTTAACAAACAGCAGTGGAATTATTAGCTGCTGGATGTACTGGCAGTGCAATACAAGGTCTTGTGTAGTTAGTGATAAGATAGTATTAGTGAGATAATATTTACCCACTGTTCATTGTAATAGAAAATAATTACAAACTTAATTGTTTCAATTGTTTCTGTATAAATTAGGAAGAATTCTTGAATAGACACGTTTACTATTATATTATTAACGCTATACTATTGTTTTATTCCTAATATGATAAAGTATCTGTATACACAGAGAAAAAAAGAGAGGAAAAGGAGAGAAAGAGATTGACTTGAAATGGTACATATCCATATTTTCTGACATCTCTCCTTTATATATAAGCATATATGTTAATATTCCGTCTCATTCAAGCATTAAAGTGTGATTAAAATTGACGAGTGGACTGTCAAAGATGCGATCGCCCTCTCTCTTGATCTCACATATGATCTTAAAAAGCCCGAAGCATCCGAACGCCGGAGCACGTTAAAAATGAAAAATCGCTCTTCCTCTCAGACTTTCGCTTTGTAGTCGCCCCTGCGGCGTCGCTGTCTCAACATCGAACTTCAGACGGGGCAAGAAGCTTTTGCGTATATCAAGTTCCGCTTACCTTCTATTGGAATCAAATTAAATTGAAAATTCAGGACAGAATCTACGGACACGCCGCGGCAAAAGTGAAATCGTCGTTATAGTTGTTTGCCAGTTAATTATTCCGCCAACTTTTCCAGCAGTTGCAACAATCTGTCGAAAGGAGAAGTCTGGGAAATTATATTGGATATAATTTTCATTTAAACTACTGCTAATCAACTTGCGCGTAAAAGGATTTTGAAATAAGTATATCGCTGTCTGGTGCTTTATGTGAGTTATAAGTCGCGCGAAGAACGGCGACGTTTCCGAGAGATCACCTGCGCGCGTCAGCGCCGTCAGCTCGAACAGCGAGACTGATAAAAAAGTAGCTTACCGCTTTGTCTTGCTGTCGCGAAGCGAACTGATAGACGTAGAGGAACCGCGTCGTTCGTCGAAAGCAATCGTCACGGCGCGTGAGCGGAATACACTCGCGCGCGAACACGTAACGCAACTACGTGTCCCCGCCGGCCGTGACGACAAGTCGTTTCTCTCCTCGTCAAATTGGCAGCCCGGCAATACGTATACGTAAGGAGCTATTATCAGGAGCGCGTCTTGCGCGGCGTCGTCATTCTCTTGGATGTCGTCGCGCTGAAGCGGATAACGAAATCCAGACGAACATTCGTACGGCGACATATATAGGATATAGTCTTGCGCGAATTAATGCGAATTCTATGTGCGACAAGTCTGAATTAACGAGAAATTAAGAGAAAGATAGAGATAAGCGGGAAAGAGAAAAAAGAGAGAAGAAAAGAGTGTTTATTATATAATAATCTGTGTTAATTATATAATAATTTTACAATAGAGGTTTATAAATAAAAAAGTTTTAAAGCTTTGAAGTCTTAAATTCTGATAACAAAATAATTTAATTTTTGCGATTATTGAATTTAAGAATAAATAACCAGAAATTATTCTTTTCTTCGCCAGTAATGATTAACAAAATAACAATTTATTTCGACCAAACTGGCAATTTATTATAATAATGTTCACCTATATGACGTTTTGACCATTGTTTCTGGTTTTTATCAAATATAATCTACAATTATATTAATTTTTCTTCTTATTTTTTGGTTCTTTTTTGTTGTCTTTGTACGTGGGTTGATACTTTTTTCTTTTGAATTTTTGATTGTACAAACGTTGTGTATAATGTGAGGATTATTATAATAAATTGCCAGTTTGGTCAAAATAAATTGTTATTTTGTTAAGCATAAATGTTTGTTAAGCATAAATGTTTAAGCATAAATCAATCGAGAGATCGAAAGAACAGTTCAAGAAACAAAGTCTTTTAACGTATTTTTTAACACTTCAAATCGATAGTTTACAAACATCGCGGTTGACAATTGCTATGCAGCGCGGTTTATCATGCAGAAATCCAAGAAAGGTGCTCAGTGTCAGGTAGTTTGATGCTCTCATGCATCTTCGATGAATCCTGTAAGATGCTTCGGGACTTCGCCCGTCTCTCTCTCTGTCCCGCACCAGTAATAAAATTTGGATCGATCTCTTTATGACAGTTGGAACGACGCTGTCGTCTTTAAATTATAAATCGGAATTTTGAATACAGCTGGTTGCATAGTCCATGCGATTGATATATTTATGAATCCGTGGATGATGAGCTGAAAATTTATACAGTTATGCCATTATTGGAGATGTAAATAATACTCTCTACCAAACTGACAAATATAAGATACTTTCAAATAAGATAGTAACTTTTCGTTTACGAGTTACATAAATAATACAATTTATATAGCTCATTTTTGTTGGGTATATATTTTTATGCAGCATCAGTTGCGTTAATAATTTCAATCTTTTTCAAATATGATTTTAATATTTTATCTTTTATTATTTCAAATAATTATTTTATATTTAATTTTATTTATCATTATTTACATAACAAAAATATACATATTATCGCGCAATATTATTCAGTATACTTGCAAATGCTGTACTAATTTAAAAAATGAGTGACATCACAATTGCACGTCTGCATCAATGTCCTCAATGTACAAAGCGTCGACAATGTTAGGATGTTAGGTGGTCCTGTTCGAGAGGTTGACACATTAAGGTATCGCGACCTTATCTCAATGAAGACGATAATATTGTACAAACTGGTAGACCGCCATGTCGAGTCTCATCGAATTGGTCGATCGACGAGCACCGAAATGTAACAATTCCTCGTCATATCTGTGTTCCAGAATCTAGGAGAAATCCCCTAAGGTTCCCTTAAGCGTATAACGTAACAATATTGGACGATGTTACCACTTGACCAAAAATCGGCTTCATGATAAAGACACATTTATTTTATAGCTAATCATATAAAAATCTAAGAAAAATGCTCCTTTATTGATAATAATAATCATAAAAATTATTTTTAATTTAATAAATATGCAATTATTTGCATTAAAAAATTATTCAAAAAAATATTAAGTATAATCTGTTATTTATTTTATTCATGTACATTTCATGCCTGTTGCTATCACAACTATAATATTCTTATTGTTAATTAATTACATGAGCAATAAGATTTATTATACAAATAGAAAAATCTTAAGGTTGTGTTAAAAACCAGTTTTCATACAAATCTCGTGACCTTCGGAAAAATCCAATAAATTTTGACGAAAATTAAAGAAAATAAAATTGAAAATAAAAAGTCCTTGTTTCAATTTATTGTTATCATTGCAATAAAAATCTTACGAACTCTTGAAATCGAGATCAACAAGACAATGCAGAAATGCTCTGTTTCATTTTGGAGAACTATCGTCCTCTTATTCCTTTGTCTTAAGACTCTTGTATTGTTTGATCTGTTGCGACTCGAGACATCGGACAGACGCAGGTGTTCCATATAGATAGCAAGCATTGGCACAAGGCCAATAAAGGCACCTACATTTCTTTCCCCTCCTGTATTCTCTCTCATATTTCCTAACGCCTATTTCCTATCCTGCCGCGTAGAACTTCAGCTTCGTATCCGAATATCGATTCCGTAGCTATCGCGACTTTTCATTGAATTTCCATACGTCACTTAAGAGAATTTTCTTTGTTAATTTTTTCTTTTTTGCCCTTTCTAACCGATGGTGAAGAAATACAAAAAATCGTGTTGAGAAATGTTACAAAAATGTATTTGTACAAATAAATATACAATTTCTTATTATTAAATTTTTAAATTAATTAATTAGGAAATTATTACATATTTTAAAGGAATTAATATATTATATATTAAGGAACGTTAACTTTTTCAAAAGATTTAAAAATAATAGAATTGGATATAAATCTCGATATAAAGATCACATGTATATTAACAATTTTTTATTTATATCTCCACACCACGGTCTTACATACAGGTCTGGAAACTTCAATGGTGGGGGTAGGTCGCTTAGTGAAGTTGTTT
>NW_020213884.1:286092-389405 GCF_003070985.1 Temnothorax curvispinosus
CTTAATAACTATGAGGAAGCAATGTGCAAGTTTCTACTTGCACACTTTTTTTATTCCCATAAATATTTATGACGTCGAGAAAGTAGAGACGATCTAATATATACATTTGTTTCTTCATTCTTTTCTACCTCTATTTCATATATAATTCATTAAAATTTGGTTGATCAGATCTAGTTTTATTATAAAGCTTCTATATATGTACGAATTCTCAGAAATGAAAGCTGAATTGTTTATTATATTTTTGGCAATTCACGATTGTACTTTAGGTTTAATATAAAGAAGATGTGAAAATGCAATGAGTGTGTATCATTCTGTATGTATTATATTCTTTAAATTTAAGTTTTTATTCCTCTGGAAAAGGCAGTAATTTTTTTTCTTTAATAATCTTTAGACAATGCCTACGCATCTTTAGCATATCTGTTGAATATTTTATAATAGATGGATTTTCTCCCCTTGCTATCGATATAGCAAATGCTGCTGCAAATATACCACACGATGCTAGGTCCGGTTGCTTTGTAACTTTTTCAAATATTACATTATTCTGAGTTAAATTAGGATATCGTTTTTTAATGTATCTTTGTTCAACTAATGTTAGATTGTCATAAGAGTGCGTTTCAAAATACAAACTGTCATATATATGAAGTTTTACACCGTCATAATAAATACAATGCCAGTGGTTGCCAGCTTGACAACCTCCAACAATCTGAACATCCGGGGTAAAGATTGGATTAACCCAATGTAAACCAGTAATAAATAATACATCAACACGATTAAATTGAGTATTATTTTCTATTATTTTCATAATTTCATTTAAAGGTCTATCATCTAGCCACGAATATTTGTTTAGCACATTTTCTTCTAAAGTTTGTGGAGGTGGATTAATTTGTACTGTATCTGCTACTGTTATACTTTCTTTGTTATCTTTCCTAAATGTCTCATTAGTTTGTTCAGATATTACGTTGAATAAATGTTCTTCTGAATTTTTGTTCTTGTTATAAGAATTTTCTTCTTTCAATTTTTCCACCATTTTTACACTTGATATTAGTTTCTCGGTCTGCTCGTTTAATCCGATAAAAATAGGTTTATGATCTGAGAAATAAGTTTCGTATACCCCCGCATTATAATTTAATATTTCCTCCGATATAAATATTACATCTATCTGCGTATTAAAGTTTGTAGTTGACACTTGAGTACTAATTGCACGTTTAAATTGTAATTTATTTAAATGTTTTTCTAAAAATCCTCCTTTTTTATACGAGTCGTAATTAAAATCACCTATTATAATTTTTTTTTTACTAATATATTTGCTTAAAATATTATCTAGTTCGTGTATAAACATAGTTCGAGGTACGGATGGTGATTTATAACCGGTAATGATCTCCACCTCATTTATGTTCATGCGTATCAAGTCAATATGACGCTGTTGTCCATTTATAGTTTCATCTTTTTGTATATGTTTTTCAATAAATCCGTTAAGTTCCTTTCTAATAAAACATATTATTCCTTTTGGTAAACGTTTATCATAATATTATGTAAATATAATATTATGATAAACATTACATAATAAACATTATATAATAATATTATGTAATATATGTAAATATAATTATTAAAAATAGTTAATATTACAGGGGTTACCCATTTCTTTTAAAAAAATGTTTTGGCACGTACATTTTTTTAAAAGAAATCGGTAACCCCCTTAATATTAACAATTTTTAATAATTCTATTAAATTACTCAGTCTTTTCTACCCCTATTTTATATATTTAAAATTTAAATTCGGTTGATTAGTTTTGAAGTTATGGATTTTTTAGTAAATTGTGCACATACATACATACATACAGACATTTTTTTTTGGGCAATATTTTGACGTTTTACAACAATCTGAAGATATTAACGTCAAAAACTATAAAACCAATCTTTTCTTTAGTTTTTTCTACCCCTATTTCATATATAATTAATTTAAATTTGGTTGATTAAACCCAAGATTATACGCAATCAAAAGTTAATATACGAATTTACGAAAACAAAGCTTCCTCTATGAGGAAGCAAAATGAAGTGATGGCAACATATGGGAGTAACTGCTTGAGTCAATCCCTTGTAACGCGACAGCCGCTTCAACGCGATTTATTCTTCAAAACGCCCGATTTCTCGCATATCGTCGTGCACGACGTCATAAAAACTATTCCATCTTTTTTTGTCGCTGTTCTTTACAGTTGCAAGCATGTTCAGCAGCAGCGTTAAACACGGCGAAATGTCCTGCCAGCCGGAGTGGAAGTAAAACGCGACATATTTTAACGAGCTCTAATCTTTTTGCGATTTTGCTCTTAACGGCGGTACAAAGTGTTGAAGCAACTTAACGACGAGGATCCACTCGATAGCGGTAAAAGCGACGGCAGTGACCATTTGCAAGAGGGTAACCGAGGATGGAAAGGCAGGATATGTGGTCAGACTCTATACGATGACTCTCTGAATTATCACAATTACGGACGCGTAAGTTCTCTATTCTCAAATTTTTTAATTTTCTGTCCTTTGTAGGATCTGAGAATACGAAATGTTTCGAGATTTTTCCACATTTTCGGACAATTGCTTTTTTGCGCGATTAACGCGCGACATTTATAAGAATTTTTTTGGAAAAAGAAATAATTTGAAGCTTCAAAAATAAATTTTTTATATTTAATAAATAATAAGAGATAATAAGAATTCAAATTTTTTAAAGAGAGAATACACATTAAAAATATAAATACAAGAATTGCTTAATTTTTACTTATTTCAATTTATATATTTTTTATTTATTTTCCAAAATGTTTCATATTAATTTTTGTATTTATTAGACGTTATATAAAGGCGCGCTCTTTCTAATTTTAGAAGTTTCAAGATTTATCGCGCAACATATAAGCAATATAGCAACGAGCATATTCATAGATATCGCAGAAGCACCCGGTACATACCCGGCGTAAGACGGTGACATTGAATTATTGTTAACCTGGTAAATGCAGTCCGGCAGCTGTCGTCGCGCCTCGTTGCTGAATGCGACAAGGCGTTCCGGTAAAATATGCGAATGCATAATTGAAAAACGGCGCGCGGCGCCGGCGTCGAGAAACCACAGCTTTTTCGGCGTTTCTTCGAAATGCTGTAAGATGGGATTAAACTGGCGCTCGTCGGAGGTAACTTAACGCCACGCTGAATAAAGATCGTATCATCGGTACTCTCTCTTTCTCAGGAGAGTAATTCGTCAGTTCCACTTACGATATACACGAGATTCCGAGATCTATCTTCACTCCGGGGGAGCGCAAAAGTCACCTTCGCCAATCCAGTTTAATTCTCTTTTGCGACGTCACGAAACATTTTCTATTTCCAAGTGATATAAAATAAGCAATGTGTTTTAGAGAGTTCTTTTGATATAAATTAATTATCTTACTTTAAGTTGAATACAAAAATGAGTTATTCAAAAATTAAGTTTCAATATAAAGAAAAAAAATATATCAAAAAAATTAAAAACAATTTATTATTTAATTAAAAATTTTTGTTTTATCTTAAAGTTATCGCAAATATCAGTTTGATGAAAATTGAACGTAAAATTAAAAATTTAATTTAATTGTTCAATAGAATAAATTATCCGACAATTTAAATTAAACACTATTTAAATATACAATTCGATGCATTGTAGATATAACCACGATTAATTGAAAGAGCGTAATTGGCTGCACAGAATCTAAGAGCACACGATATCGATATCAAATTAGGTCAAATTATCGAACAATCACGGTCGAATAATCACGGGAAAATTGTACAAAACGGACAAAAATAATAATCGCATAAACGATGGGTAGCAAAGACTCAATTAAAGACAATCGATACCAATTCCTCGATAGAAGATATTCGATTGCATTCGGCTGACAAACGACCAGGTGATTTGAATAATGATTTGAGCGAGATATTCCGAGTCGTAAAGTTTTGCACACGAGCTTTGAATCGCGTAAATCCTGCTCAACGATAGATAGAGAGCGCGGGAATGGGAATGTGAGGGAGCTAGAAGGGTAGAAAGTGAAAGATGAGGGAAAGTAAGACGAATGCTGGCCCAGGCGAGAGAGAGAGAGAGAGAGAGAGAGAGAGAGAGAGAGCGAGAGATTTCGAGTCGCCGGCGCAAAGACGGCACACCGTAGTCCTCCGCTATATTAGCAAAGTTTTATGACGTATGTAGTCGCGACGTGCAGTCACCACGGGAAAATGCAAGTTTCCATCCTTCCCGCTCTATGGTGCAGTCCGCCGTCGCTACGAGCCCCATGGGTCTACGGACATGGTGGACGGGGGAGAATAAGGGACGAGATGACGTTGGGGACGAACCGACTGCCAGAGAAACTTATGCGAATCTGAAAATGTTGAGATACATCTTGCGCGGGCAAGTTCGTAATGATTGGATATCTTCATTAGTCATTTAATAAGTCCATTTAATAAGGCTCATTAAATCCTTAATTATTATTAAAAAGCAGCTCTCTAAATCTCATAAAGTAGTTTCACTATTAAATTGTTCATCTTTGTTCATACATAGCGGGGAATTGTCTAAAAATATCGTAAAATTGGAAAAAGGGGAGGAAGAAGATAGTCGTCCATTAATAATAACGATCACATCTTGGGTCTACTCGATTCTCTAAACTCGCCTTTTTCTTCGCGATCGTTGCTTAGCGCGATCGTTGCTTCTCCGATCTCGCTGGGTGAACCTCAATCTATTTATCTATATATCTATCGCACAGTCGCCCAGCCGACCATTTCGTTCGAATCGAAACACGCTATCTCTCCCGCTGGCAATGGCAGAAACGAATTCCCGTAATCCCGTCAGACGTTCTCCGCCGTCGAGCCGTTATTTAAAGCCGTCCAACGGCCATTCGATGAGCGAAGCTATCAGCTACAAAATAACTTTAGTTATAGATACGAATACAATTTCCTTTTTCCTTTGAATGCAATGTCTGATTGTTTAAAAATTAAACGCATGCTATTTTAATCAATTATAATATATCAAGTCAACTATGGTAAAAATACCACTTTGTTAGGTATATAAAGACAAATGTCTATATTTACAGATTATTAGATCGGAATAATATGTTTTGTTTTATCCCAAATCCGGTAAAAAAACCGCTTTATTACATAAAGATAAATGTGTGTTTATAAATGATTAGTTCGGGATAACGTTTTGTTCTGTACCAAATCCAAATTAATGTCCATAATTCGCAACATTCTCTTTCTCTCTCTGTTTTTCTGATATTTAGAATTTGCCGTAGTCCTGTCTCAGACTTATAAGACGACGTTGAGAAATTCTTAGCGCGACTTTCACAAATCGGAATGGGTGTGTAATTTTCAGTCAACGTTGTTTCGCGTCAATCGATCGTGACATTTCCCTTCGACACCTGTATGTCGCTAAATGCACGCCGTTTTTCGCTCGCGGCACGCATTTTACACAGTCATATAGGTTCCCGGGGCGATTTCCAATCTGTGATCAAGCGCCGGTCTATTTGCAACTTGATGGAGGTATTCTGGATTCGAATTGGCGTGTTGTTCCGTTGGCCGATCTATCCTTTTTTCCGTGCGAATTTTTTGACGTCGAGAATTCGTTATTATAAAAATATCTCCCGCCGTTCGATACTCGCGAAATATGTTCAACGAAGAGGAAACTTCATTATTGCTTTTCGATGTAATCATATTCAGTATGTGCATGGGTTAAATATAATCATTTTAGTTTCCTTAATTGATTCATCCATGTTATACATATATTTTTTCTAAACATTAAACTTTACAGGATGGCTATTTTAAATATGGAAAATATTTAAGGTTAATATAATGGACTATTAAATTTTATTAACAAAGAAAACAGTAATTAGGATATTAATTAACTTCCGTAGTCATTATTATTAAAAATTCACAAGTTTTTATACTCCACATATATTTTATACTCCAGTAAAACTTCTTTTTCCAAGAGATTATATTATCTAATCAATTAATCTATAACGTGTCATCGACTTCAATCTTGTGTTTTACAATTTACAAATATATTTCATCAACTTATTTTAAAATTACGTTTGGTCGTAATGCCATATCAAGTATATTTAAATCGCGATACGACGTTATACATATAAGTCGATCATGAATCACGGAGTTTTAATCGCCTCGTGTGCATTTTAAGCAAGCGCGTTATACGTTCCGGACACGCGTAAGACTGCATACTCGCGTGCAATAAGACCCCGGGGGGGTCGATCGGCGATCTGCGCGCCCAGCCGCCCAGAGATCTATCGCGTAGCGCGAAGGGTGAAATTCGGCAAGGAACGAGCGGATTAATCGCGATAATTCCGCCCGAACGACGCTGAGATTCGCCAGGAAATTAAAACTTTTCGCGAGGACTCGTTATCGCCCTTTCACACTGACTTCCTGTCGGGTGCACGCACGCGCGTGTATCGAATCGCTGTCGTTCACGCGATCAGCTTTTCTTGCCGCTGGCAAGACTCTCAAAAAGGTTTTATGAACTCTGCAAGCACACTCCTACACGTAATCCAAACGCGGTAAAGATTTAAGAGTTGACTTGTCGTCCACTGTAATGCCTCACAAATTACACGGAAAAAGCAGTAAAACGTAAATCCGAAAGGAAAAGATTACATCATATCGTCAAGACATGTTACAAAGTTGAATTCGATCTTATTCTTGCCATTCTGTATTTTGATATGTCCATTATATCATGTTAGATTCAGAATATTCTATTATGTATTAAGTAAATAACAATTGCAGGAAGAAAAGTTGAAAAGATACTTGAACAATTTAAATATATAAAAATTCAACATTTTTAAGAATACAGCGATTAGTGTACCGCGTTAAGTTCAAAACGTTCTAGCGCACTTAAAAAAAAGTAATGGTTGAAAGCTCTATTTAGCTCGGGTCTTTGGAAAAGGTAATAAAATGGAATAATAAAGTTCTGGAACTCATCTCAAGTGTGCACGTATCTTTGTCTCGCGGTTTCTCGAAAATTTTTGTAGCTTTATCCAGCTCCCGCGTCAAAGCTTTCAATTTTCTCCCGTGCGGCGCAAAAAAAAGTCCATTCGAAATTCGCTTACCTTGACGCGCAGCAGGTGCTGCAGACTTTGAGCCTGGCTGCTATTTAAGGGTGGATTGTCGGTCCCGAGTCGTGCCACTGCAATCACGTTTTCTCGGGTCGCGTTGTACAAGAAGAGCGTGCATACTGTCTGTAAATGGAAGACGAGAGGTAGAGTTGACCTGGAGTAGGTAGATAGGAGGTGTAACGTTGGCGCGTCATCCGTCGCTGCAAACGTGGCGGCTTTATTAAATTCCGCGCGGCCCGATTTAGTTTTTAATCGACGCGCAGTTTGACGAGCCATTACATTTCTCATTGACATTTCTCATTATCGGGATTTCTGCGCGCCGATCGGAGATGCTGCGCATTAATTGCATTCTGGGAATTTCACGACGGAAACGCGCGCGCTCCCTTCGCCCGTCTCCTTCGCCGCGCCGCGCGTCGCCGAAACGTAGTAACGCGGGATGTAATAAACCCCGCGCGAGGGAATAATCGACTGATTTTAAATTCTTTTCTGGGTCATCAAATTCGCGATGACCAAAATTGTGCCAAGACAATCTCTTTCGATTTCGGAATTTATAGGCGAAATTTCGATCGAGCCGTATACGGCGTTGACCAAGAAGCGACAATTTCGAAGTGTCATCCCGGCCGAGGTATTAACGATCAATAGGAACAACGTGACAGCAACGCCTCACCTGATTATTGACTTCCTCTCTCATGAAATTGTCGAGAGACGACACCGCGTCCAGCACGGTCACATTGTTGTGCTGCTTCAATAAGGTTTCGTCCTTCTCGCTGTACCCCAGGAACATGAAAACCCCGTGCGGTATACTATATGTGTCTGCGCAAATAACACAATGCTGGTATTATATGGCGAGAAGAGAAATCGTTTTCTGTCGGACTACTCGAAAATCGTCATATTTGAAGTTCGTCGAGTTCAAAAGAAAAAAAAAAAAAGAAGAAACTTATTGAGCATATTTAACATAAACTGTGTAAGAAATAGGATTTTATTAATGAATTTAATTTTAATTGTAATTAATTAAATTTTAATTTATTTCTAAATTTTGAATTTTCTGTATCCTGTAAAATAAGATGCTATTATAATTAATTATAATTCTTCTGTTAAGAGTTTAATTGACTAAATCGGCTATCACCGTCATGAGAGATCGATCAATGGTTTTGGTCAGATTAATCATCAAGACATTTCAATGGGTCTTAGTCCTTTTAAATTAATGTATTATAATTTTGAAGCTTATATATGTATAAGCATCGTATTTAAATAATTTAATTTATAGCCAATCAAGTCGATTAAAAAGTTTTAATTGTTAATTATTTGTTGGCGTAATAAATGTATTTATTCGGTATAATTCTTCTATTTATCTTACAATAAAACAAAATTAAGTTGTTGCTCGTTCACGAAGAGTTCAGTAATAATGTTGTTTAAACGATCGACTTTAATTTAATCGCATCAATTATGAGAGAGATGATTACTCACCGGGTGAAGGCCGCATGCATATAAAGCCGCCGCTATAGCAAAGGCAAGGACCTCGGTGCGCCTGGTAGGCCGGCGCTTCGTGGTTGTAGAAAGCGAAATCCGTCTTACAGGGTGACGAATCGACGCAGATGGTGTTGCAAACGAGTTGCTCGCCTTCACCACAGTGGCAGAGCTCCGAGCATTCGGGCTCGTCCTCGCGATAAAGCTACACAAACAGAGCACGTTGAAATCGATACGTTCACCTATCATTGTGCATCTTAAAAATATATCGTTTGCCACAAATGTAAAAAATCTTTATTACTTATTTTTGAATGTTACTTATATATGCAATATATAATAAAAAAAATTTTTATATATGCAGTTTTACGTTATATAATTTTAAGCTGACACGGTTTTTTATTTAATATTTCCGTGTCACTATTAATTTGCGTTACCGCTAAAATCAGATTGCTTTCATTCGCGGCACATTTTATTTTCTACTGTAACCTTTTCATAAAGTTTCTATATAAATCTATGATATTTTATTTTTTTACTTTTATTAGAACACATTGGCGCAGTTAAAACTTGAAACATTTTACGATACTAAAATTTATCATCTAAATACCCACATTCTAAATTATAACAGTTTATATACATACGGTTCATATTTTCTTCAAACAACATTTTTATTTCATATTTCATCGACAAACTTATCAAAATAAAATTCAACAAAAATCTCAGGATAAGAATAAATATTGCCGCGCGCGTTTGTCTTTTAATATAATTAATTAAAGCTTTTTAGCTTGCTTTTAGAATTGAGGAAATTTCTCATTAATGAAAGAGTTAAAAAAATACATCGCGACGTGAAAAAGAAGCCGCGGGCGACTTTTTCGTTTCTTTACGATAAAATTCGCTGTGTGCATTAAATATCCGATTTCCGCTGACACCCTTTCCGGTATGACGTCCACAAAACCCTCGCTTTCTCTTTTTTTTTGCCTCGCCGAGCATCGGTTCTCAAGAGTGGCGGTAGCGGTGAGCGCTTTGCGTCGCGACGGCGATCGCGAGAGACTTGGGAGATTGCGAGCGACTCACCCTTTTGCCCTTGCCTTCTCTTATGTATTGCTGACTGTGTCTCGGCCTTTGAACCACGCAGAAGCCTACAAAGAGAGTGACGTGAGAAGCTGTCTTTTTCGCCAGTTTATTTCTCCAGTCCTTTATCAACCTCTTTTCTCCCAACGTATCTCACCCGGAGGCGATCTATCTAATTTGCTTCTTGATGCGGCAGACGAAAGAGATTAAAAATTCTCCTTTTTCTCAAGCTACCGGTATACGCGGAGGTTTATTTATAAAAAAGAGACGTTGTCTGGCTTGAATTGAAAAGTATAGATGTTTAAGATGCGTATACACATAATGATTGGAAACAAGAATCTTGAAATTTAGAACGCTATAGAAATATAACAGAGTATAAACGTAAAGTTTAAAATTTCGCAATATATATAAATCCAATTTCCAACATAAATTATTGTATGTAATATAATTAAATATAATGACCAATCAAGTTTCAGATGAAATTGCTGTTACAGTAAAATCTACGAAAAACAAGTTTTTATTACCTACAAAATATGTTTCAAGGTATAATTTGTAAACATTTATTTTAAACATCTGTAAACGTTTATTTTTTAGCGCTAGCTGTATTTCCATACCCCTTAAAATTGAACGAAATTGAAAAAAGCAATTAGTAACTAAAATTTCCCCGGCAGAACACCCCGATAAAGCACGATAGAAATCAAGCCAATTATTGCGTAGGGAACTAATTATCATTAAATCCGTTCAGACTCCACTCACGTGGTGTCGGCGTGGTGGTCGTGGTGGTGCTCGGAGTGGTGCTTATGGTGGTGGTCGTGATTTCCCAAGTTTCCGTGGGTTCGGTGGTCGGCCACCTTGTCACTTCCGGTATTTGATTATCTTCCACTTGTTCGACCACCGCGGTGGTCGCCGTCGTGCTCGCCGGCGACCTCGTCGTCGACGCGACTGCCGAAGCCGTCGTCGTTGTCGTTGTCTTCGCCGTCGTCGTACGCGAATGATGGTGCTTCTTGCGCGCGTGATAGTCCTTCTGCGACTCCACTGTAATCACCGATAACATTCTCGATGCAAAAACTGAAATTGATTGAAGATTATATCGAAAGGTAGTAGGAATAATGCATCAGGAAATCTCTGTTAACATTTATTATTTCGCGCGACTACTCTTGCAGAACTTCTTGCGGAAATACTTTGGCCGAAAATTTATTTACAATTCCATGTTTTATGATTACCCATGCTGGGATGTGCTTTCACTTTTTGGTCGTATAACTCAGAACGTTTCACGGCACAATAATAAGCACGAAAAACCGCCGACTCGAATCGGCATCGTCACCTCGGAGTAACTTCGGGGGCTTAATACTTTCTTCCCTCGCTCGCACCGCGCGCGCCAGGAAAACGGACGTGTGGCCGCAAATAACAACCGCTAAGCAATATAAAGTGCCGAACGGAGAGCCTGTAAAATTGCAGTTGAATGTACACGTGTAGTCATCCGACGTGGAAGTATGAAAGTATCGGGAAAGTCGCCCCGGCTCCCCGTATCGCCGCGGCACCGCGCGCCGGTGGCACACAGCTGCTGCGAAATATTTCAGCTACCGAGGGGCTCCGGGGTGATTACACTTTCAAGGGGGCACCGCGCGCGCCTCTTCTCTCGCGGGGCGCGTATAGCAATAATAAGGGAACGTAAGATGCGCGTAATAATATTTTACGAGCTGCGGCGGCAAACCTGCAACTTTTATTTTCGCGAAATAGATTATATTTATCAGCATTTATAAATGCTTAATGAAACGGCAATAACCCGCGGTTTTCTATCTTTTTTTAAAAAAGCAAATTGCGGTTAAATCTTGCAAGTAATATCTAAAACAATATCTCAAAAATTTAATTATAAATACTTTAATGTGAAATTATATAAACGGGAATAAGATTGTTATTTTTTCCATTTATCATTAAAGATGTATTCTAAACAATTAATTATACAATTCTCATTGTATTTAAAACAAATTTGATGTAATCAGGAAAAAGACAAGATTTGCCATATAGACGATCTATGCAGTTAGTGATGCCACGCGCAAAATTGCAATTACACCGGTCGAACAAACGACACAGGTTGCCTCTTATCGATCTCTCTCGACCCCGTCGAGTTGTAAAGCACGGCGAATGCAATGGACTGCATTCAGTCAGTAGATAAGTCATTTAGATACGAAGAAATTGCATCTCCTACTGCGTTTTAGAAGCGCATCATGCCGAGCGCAACGGCAAAGCTTCATGCTTTGTCTGTTACATGCTAATTATGCGCTGTATTGTTTATACATATATGTGTACGGTGACCCAGAATAGAAATTATTATGGATAATTTTCTAACAACTTTTCAGTCAAATTTTGCAATTTTTCAGTTTATCGTCATTGAATATTTTTAATAAATTAGTAATTTAATTTAATTATAAAAGTTAAAGCGATATTAGTTAAAAGATAAATTCTTATTAATTACTTTTTACGTAATTTAATGTGCGCTTTCAATTTTCAATATTAGAGACAATTTACATGGGATTTTAAATTGAATTTATAAATGTTAAGAAAAAATCGAACTCAAGCTTAGCAAAAAATAGCTTAATATCAAAATAATAGATGCATATTTTATAACTTTATATTTGATGTTGTGTACGACAAATGACACTTACAGGAAATCAAACACAAATATATTTATATGCAATAATTAAATGCAAAATATATTCATTGCAAAATGCCGTTTAATGAAAAACAAAATAACCGTCACGTCGTTTTTCATGCTGATGGAATCGTGTGAGATAAACATTTGCAAAGACCGGTCAAACATTGAAGCAGTATATCATCAGTCTATATTAATTAACATTCCGATACCGGTGTGCGTGCAGCTTGCGATTATTTTTATTTAATCCGGATATTCTGATTCGATATCGATTTCGAGATTACCGCGTTTTCAAATAACTTTCCTAAAGTATACCTGCTATTTACAAAGTAGGTTAATTGTTTTAAAGAATAACAGTTATTTCTCTTGTAGATGTTATTTATTCTATCCTCGAAAAATACCCAATAATCGGTTTGCTTCTTACTGTTTTACTTTTATTGTATTTTCAATATATAAGGTTAATTAAATTTTACAACATTAAATTTTCTCTGTCTGTATCTAGTATATTTATAAAAAAAAGTGAATTACCAAGCTTGACTTCCCTAATTTAAATTGTTGCGACTGTTGTGTGAATTCTCAACGTGAGTAATGAATATCCCAAAATTTTCCGCTTACCTACGCAAGGGTTCACCCAGAGAAGTCGCTGCCAACCCAGACAGCCGTAGAGCTGGTTGATCTCGGTGCCTTTACAAGCGCAATTCGTATGAAGTTCCGTACCCAGGATGCCCAGCATGGCTTTTCTGCACTCGGAGGTTGGCCCGGCACATTTCTTCGTCACGCTGTCGACCGCGCAACTCTGCTCGTAATACTCCAGCCTAAGTCTGGAAAAATAAAAACATTATTATCTCAAATTATCTACAAATTGCTGGCATGTCGATGCTAGCTGGTATGTAATGCTACCAATTGCTAAGATTACTTGGAATCGATCCGAAGATATTGCTCAGCCATTGATATGTATACATAATTAATTATAATTACAAAATTTAACTATATATACATATTGTATATTCAACCCATATTGAAAGGAAGTTAATTTATACTAAATGCCAAAAAGCAGATTTATTTCTTGTAACAGTAAATATACCGGAGAAACTGGTGTTCATACATTAATTAAATATGGACGTTTTATTATAACGTCAATAATCAGCTGTAAGTAAATAAATAACACTTTGACAAATTATTAAACGTAAAATTGAATTAATTGACAAATTGACTGATTTTCGAGGCAAATAATTACCTTAATGAAAAAGATGTCCAAAAGTGTCTTTGGCATCAGTAATTGTAAGTGATGTTCTAACAATCATTGAATCTGTGTGGTTACTGGTGACATATTAGATAATCGAAGGGGCTAATATTTCGATAGTAGCCAATGGCTGGGTGTTCTCATTGGTCATAGAGACTATTGGTGTGACAATTGATATGATCCATATAAATATGTACTCATAGTATAACATGAGCTTTGTTTCTACAAAGACGCAATTCAACTATACATATAATTTTATAGTATATAATTACAACAATTTGCATTATGATTTAGAGTTAGAATCTACACAATCTTACACAAAAAATTATCTTTTTGTGAATTTCTTTATTTAGATATGTGTAAATATTGTAAGCCTTTCACTGACTCGCTGTTTGATAATATATACCTATATATTAAATTTTTAAAAATATTTTTTAAAAATTAGGAAAACGTGTTCTATATAGAACAATATTTAATATTTTAATATAATAAATAGGAGCGTTAATTTTAAATTCGAATTAATCATACTATTCATATTTCTTACAGTTGAATTCAGAAACATGCAAACTGTATTTCTATTTCGAGTTTTGTCAATCACGCTTTCTCAATAAGATCATTACGTACTATTAAACTACGTTTGTGTATTTGCCGTATTAGAAATCAAATGTACTTTTATTTGGATTTAAAATAAAGTTAACGATAGAATCGTTAAATCAGACAAATAGGTGTCTAAATTCAAAAATTACTGAAGTTCATTAGCGAAGTTTCTAACGAAATTTCACGTTGAATAAATAATAAACACAGATAAAAGTATACAGAATGGACATGGCGTAAAAACTGTTACAGCATGTAACAAAAATTTTATTCTTGGTACATAAATAAGCTTTGTACCAATCGCTCAATTATAGGGAATAATTATATTTATTGTGTTAAAAGCTAATCATATACAAATAAGTTAAGAAGCTATATCCAATGAAAATTATAAGTAAAAAATAACTTGATAAAAATATAATGTAACAATTTTTAGCAATAGTAGAGTAAATTAGTATGAAACATAAAAACCTGAAAAAAAATTATTGACAATTTAATCAATAATTAATTGACTATGATTCTTAGCGCATTGCGTGGTTAATTCTGCTAATTGCGAGTTTGGCGATTCATTTATAAACAACTGTCACGATAAAAATGAATGCTGGCGTATTTCAAGCAATCATTACAGAAAGCAATTAAATAAATGCTATAGAGATACTTCGTAGCGCGGGAATGCATCCCGATTCACAAAGTGTGCATCTATGGCACGCAGCGATTGCTCGTTTCCGTGTCGCCCGTAGATACCTTCTAAATGGCAAAATTAAAAATGGATTCATTCGCCCTCGGCGATAAATCAATTAAAACGCTGAATCGAACCGTGCATACGTACGTACGTACGCGTGCGTGCGGGCGTGCGTGCACGCATGTTCTAATTTAATCGATCAGTGACGCACGTGCACACGTTCCATCGCTCACGATTGCACGCTCCTTTTCGCCCAGTTTAATCCTTCGTTATCCACGCTGTTTTTTCAAACGTATTTATTAACGTGAAATGTATTTTACGCTCTTACGTAATATTTTAATTTTCTGTTATGTTTAACGTTCTGTCGTTAAACAAGGGCCAATATAACTACATACCAATTTGTGATATGTATATATCGAATAATGTCCGAAAACCATGTATACTGAAATACGTATATAAAAAATTTAAAGTTCGCAAACAATTCCAATGGAAAAAATTGATTGGTGCTTTTTATGCGTTAAAAAATCAAAATTTAAAATAGAAATTCATTAAGGTAATTCACAAAAATTTATAAAATAAATAAGAGTCAAAATTTGTACTTATTCTAACTAATACTCCACAAAAAATATATTTATTTTGATACAATATATATTTTAATATAGGGGAGACCGGGGCAAAGTCGGCCCTATTTTTTCGGTGCCAATTTTTAACAACAAAATAAATCATTTTAGTGAAATATAGTATACCATTGTAAAGAGTGAACCCTTAGCTACAAAATTTATATAGGCATTTTTGGTCTACGTCGCTTTGTTCAACCGGTATAGAATAAAAACGACAAAGGTGCAAAAATCGAAAAGTCAAAATTCCCGGGGCGGAGTCGTGTCTTCATTCTCGGACTGGATTTTAAATAAAGATACATAATTTTAATCATAAAAAATAATAGAATACACTTTATTCATTGTTTTTTAGTAGAAAAATGGAAAGCGGAAAATAATTTTAAGAAAATCAATTTTCTTTTTCGCTAACAGTTAAAGCATGTAAAAATAGAGTCTGACGAGCGCACGCACTCGTTGTCTGCCTTACGCCTGCATGAAATGCACTGTTTTTCATCGGCTTTGTTTTTTATTATCTCCGAGCATACGCAGCACATATTATTTAGCTTTCTTGACTTCGTTTTGGCTTGGTCACGACTTTGCCCTGAACACAAGTTTTAGGTTTGGTCGCTTATAAAATAATAGAAATCAATGAAAATAAAAAAACTGCACTGGATTCGTGTTCAGCATGCATCACTCTTTAGAATCACTTACTTTAAGATTCGGAGAGACAATAATACTTAAGATATTACAAACTTTCGACGCGGAAGAAATTTTACTTTCGACCTGCGAAAACACGTTTGCTTCGATAAGAATCACAACATGGCACGTAACCTCACTAAATTCCGTTGGTTACGTGGGCATCATAAGCCGCGTTTATAGTATTAATGGCGAGTTCACACAACATACAGATTTCGAGATAATTGCAAAAACGACTCCGCCCTAGGGCCAACTTCGCCCCGGTCTCTCCCCTACTCTATAAGATTATTATCCTTAGACAGACTCACTGGGGTATACGGGACCCCACGCAAAATTCAAATTGAGCCCCTGCCTTAGGAAGGTTAGTTTTCATACCGAGACGCTAACCATAATTCAGTTTAGTCATCCGGCAATCGACCTCTGTGATTCAGCGAGTGCGTTAGATCCGTGCAGCAGCTATGATCGAAAAAGAAAATCGTTTGGGGTATCGTACACCCCAGTGAGTTATTTACGCTCGACATTTACCACAGTGAAGTATATTTCAGATTTTTTGTAAAAATTGGTAACGAAAAATTATACACTTTATAGCACTCCCCGGAAAATTCTACCTCTGTTTCATATATAATTGTTTAAGATTCGGTCAATTATTTCATTTTTGCTGTTTTTGCACAGCAACTGATTAAAACTTTGTAAAGTTTTTGTGGAGTTAATTTTACTGTTTCCATATACTTTTATAACTTTTGACTACCTTTCAAATAAATAATAATCGACAGAATCTGTTTTACTTTCCATTTCTTGCAATTTTTCCTATCCGACAGTTTTTCGTCATTTCTTCTACTTCAGATGTTCAAAGAAATATGTTTTTTTTAAGAAACAAAAAAATTGCTTACATGCCCTTGAAGGTTGTCTATTCGTCTTTCAAAATCCATTGGAAATTTTAAAATCGGTGAATTTTATGAAAAACTACAGCATTTTTTATAAAAATAGTCATTTCAGCCCAATTTTTGGTTCTTTTTCTTGTTTTTCGAAATTTTTTTACTGGTTTTTTGTACCATCGCAAATTGATGACTACTATCGTCTTCCCTATTAAACAACAAACAAAATTATCTATTATAAAGTTTTTTAAGAACATTCTGGAAATATTATACACGCGGTACAAGTTTGGGGTTATTAACACCCCAGTGAGTCATTCACGTATGAGAAAAATAAGTGAGTCTGTCTAGGGTTATATATACATACAGTTTTATGTAATATTTTAAATAAATTAAACATTATAATATATGCATTAAAAATACTTGGTTGATAAAATTGTTAACTGATTTCTCTCTCTCAATTTACTCAATTCTAAACTACGTTTTTTTATATCATGTAATCCAGCAGATTAATTGGAGTACATCGATACTGCTATGACATAAAACGGTATGTCCAACAAACTGTGAATTATCAGAATTCAATAAATAAGATATGTGTGATAACGTACGAATAATTTAATACAATTTCTGTTAGTAAGAATATTAATTTATTAATAACAACACAACACGGTATGCTGCATGTAAAAAAATAATAAAATCTGTAATTTGGTGGTAATAATGTTCTCAAACTAAAGAAGGAAATAAATATCCTTCGATTAATAATAAAAATATTTTTGCAAATAGAAATAAATTTAATAATTATAAATAAGACTAATCAACATTTATGCAGTCCTTTAAAATTTAAGACATTATACATATTTTAAGATTCAAATTAAGATATTTTTTAGATTGAGACATTACATATTTTATTACTCTATCGAATATCCCAAAATCTCTTATCTCAATTAATAAATTGTTATAATATATTATTTAACCAATCTTTAAACACGTTGCACCTATCTTTTGACTAATTTAATTCGCCAACATATCAATTCTTTTTTGTATTAATGTTAATTACACGCGATTGTAACTTTATCTTTATTCTTCGTTAATTAAAATTCATATATCATTTTTCATAAGATCTAATAAATAGAATTTTTGTGCAATTTTACCCACGACACGATGATGTTTAATTCAATCAAATTGCTAAATCGTAATGCGTCTTCTGTTAGGAGTTACCGTTCTATAGAAAAATAAATTGTTTTGCATGGTACAATGTCCTTTCATCTTTGTCCTCGCAATTTTTTGTTTCTTCGCGGCGAGCAAAAACCGCGCGGTGCCATGGAACGGGAACAAAATTGACACGTAAATAATAATGTCCAATTAGAACGACGCAATCTTATCTCGCTGAGTAAACCAAAGAGGCACCCGATTAAACACCGCAAACGCGTCGTCCCTTATTTTTTCTCGCAGTCCCGCCGGAACTTTTTCAATTTTAAAGTTAAATCGCGATTCAACAAGATTTATACGCGCGCTAATGCAATATTTCCTTAGTCGAAAGGACGTCCGTCCAGACTGCAGGACCAGTGCGACTATGTGGGATGAAACGATACGTCCTGCACCTTCCGGATTTTACGACAATGTACATGAGTGTCGCTTTAAATGAATCTGCTTAAGCGCTGAGAAAACTATTTTATTTCTCATAGAGATTTTTATATCATTTGATATATCCAAAGGATTCTTTGTTAAGACAAAATCAGCAGCGGACTTTATTAAAATTTGTTGAAAACCTTTAATTCATTGTCGGGTATAATTATGATAAATCTATGACATTGAAGCAATTGTTGTTCTTTTATATCTATCAATATTAGGAATCTTTGTTTCGAGAATATGTTTATATATGCGTATTTGGGCAAACGCGCTATTCGTTTGCCAAAGATGTTCTTTTCACGCGCATTCGTTTTACATTTTCAACACTTGCGATTCGTCTGTGTACGGAAAGTTTATGCAGAAACAAGCAAATTTTCTAAAACGTGAATATGACGCACTACACCTCACCTGCAGCTCCTGTTTTCTTTGCAATTCTCAGCCAGACTGTGACACGTTGGCATTTCGGCGCCGTCTATGCGCTGCGCGCAAGTTGGATGCATTTTCTCTTGCGCCACTATGCACTCGTCCTTTTTGCTGTCCGTTTTTCTGCAACATGAGAAACATAGACGAGTATGCAATAAAATTCAGAAAATTATTTAAAACGCGCTATAGTTTATGTAAAAAAAAGTCTAAACAAAATTGCGACTCTAATATTATCCGAATTAAAAAACAATAGGGCTGGATTCGCATTGTTCGTTCAAGCGTTAATCAAATGCGTGTTTTATTTTAGTCAAGTTTTCCTATTCAGTTGTTCGGATTGTTCTTATTTCGAAATGAATAAAAGGACTATTTCATAAAAAAAAACTGCTACGAGGACTCGTGGGATAAAAATAAAACGCGAAGCAAAAGCGGAAAGTTTCCGGATTGTTTCGCGACCAAAAGCCACTTTAAAGTTAAAGGAGCCTCATTAAAAAAATACGAGCCTTTGGCGCGAGAAAAATATTAGGGTTGCTTCGAGGATTTCGTCGTAGTTGTCATTGCGAGATGTTGGCTCGCTTCTTATCGCTTGATATTTGCTTTATATAACTTGAAAAAATTTACGTATGCAATTTCGATTAATCTCTCAAGTAATTGTCAAGAATATAAAACATTTTTGCAGAAGAATTCGCGGTTATCATAAGATTGGATTTAATCAATAAAGACTTTGCGCTATAATAAATAAGGATTATTTAATACCTCAAAAGACAATTTAATAATCACGAGAATTCCGTCACTCCCTTACTTGCTCGACTCGGGATTATACTAAAGCCTTTGATTACTCTTGTTACACAAAGTTGTAAATGCCAATGTAAATTAACTTTGTTTCACCGCATATTTCTTATTTCATAATTTCGCATTAATTATATTCTAAAATATATTCGGTTTCTCAACCTTCAACTTTATAACAACCGTGTTAAAAATTTATTAGTATAATAACAAATTAAATATCCAAGTTTTATTTAAAAGTAAAAAGGATATGGAGAAGTTACACTTGATTTGCTAACGTTTCTATCCTTTGATTGTAACCATAGACACACATAATGGAAAGTTTTTTTCTTTTCTATAAAGAATATCAAAGATACATCTGCAATAAGATACCAGATCACAGAAGAAATTGTATAATTTATAGCAACCTTTCAATTTAGTTTGAAATTTTCATAATTCACCGAGAACAATCTATTGCAATCATGCGCTCCCTCTATTCTTTATTCATCCCTGCAACTCTGTATTGTGCCTATTATTACCTTCATCCAAGTTCAGTGTTGGATGCATGATGCGGGGATGCATCGAGAATATGATTTGGCATTTCTGTCAGTTAAACGCGTTTGCGTTTTCTTTTTTTCCCTGGCATATCGGCTCGGCCCGGCTGCCGCGCGTAGCCGGATGCAACGCGCACTACTCGGCATATGCATAGCGGCCGGCGCGCATTGTTTCGCGTAGCGATCCAAAGCTCCGGTTTCAATTCGCCGGATTTCGAAAAATTTTTCGCCGGCGTGTACGTGCGCGCGCGCGTAATTAGAACGCGAGTTAACAACGCGCGTCCTTCGATTAATTCCAAATTAATTTACGACGGCGCCGACAGTTGATTCGTCATTGCGGCGCTCGCAGCTGCGCCACTCCCGGTACAATAATCCGTTATTAATTCACGTTACGTCGCGTATTGTGCCGCGCGACACAGTCGCTCGCGCAGCTAGCCACCCTGCGTTAATATTTTAACGCGACTTTCTCACGACAATAGACGGCCAATTAAACATTCAGCACCGACAGAACATAACCGAAAAGAGCAATCGTTCCGGTATAGTTATGTTGACAGAAAATCTTTCTGCAGTTGTGTTGAAAAAAACGCTGTTAGCGAGAGACGCACAAAACACGCAATAAATTTTCCAAACAATAAAGTGTACTTTGCGGCAATGTGTGGCAACCATAAAAAAAAATATAAAAGGATTAAATAAGTCCGTTAAATAATAAAGAAAGGACAGAAATTGAAGATGTATATCAAACTATGTAATAAATCTCTAAATATAAAAAATATAATAACAATAAAGTTAATAATAGAGTTAACCCTTTGGCTACTACGCGTGATTATAACGGCTTGCTGCTAACTTGTTCTTAGGAACAAAACGCCACTATAATAGCTTCTCTCTGAATGGTTCCCTTTCGGCATAAAGTCACTATAATGTCTCTTTCCCATGCCTTTATACCTTGTTGCTATTGCAGAGCAGGAATATCTTCAATTAATCTGTGCATTTGTTTCATCGTAAGAACGTTCGCGTTTTTTAATCGAATTCTTTACGGCTGAGCTTTGCGTACAGCGGTACCAGCTTTGCATCTAGCTCAGCCGTAACTAAAGAGTTAAAAAAAGGCTTGCCGCCTATTGACCTGCAGAGGCAGAAGGCAATTTCCACGGAATGCTTGTGATTGGCGGTCTTGTAGAAGTGCTGCAGCGCTTCCATGCACTCGTTCCTCGCGCACGTCGTCGCGTCGCAGTGGCTCAGAACGGGCTCCAGCAGATTCTTGCATTCTGGATCGTTTCTGCGCAAACAAAAACATCCCATATGCAGTTTGTCCCGTCTACAATGATCGGTCGCGCTACAACGAGAAGTTGCGAACTCACTTGCAGGACGTGTAAGCGTGATGGCACGTGCTGGACAGGATCAGTTTCACCGGCTGTTGGATCTTGTCGATGTCTGACGTGGACGGTGGTTCCACGCCCATCTCTGCGAAACAAGCAACGTGTTAGACAGGACGGAAGGTGCTGATCCCATCGTTCATAATTAAGGACAAGCTGGGGTTTAGCCGTAATCTCTTTGCGTATAAAAGTTTCATATGATTCGTATGTTTAATCCGTTGGGTGAAGAACAAAGGGATAAACCATATTTTCCTATTTTAAGGTAGAGAGACGTTTGTGAAAATAGCTGATATAAAATCCAGCTACATCACGCTTCCTTCAGTGTTTCTCCATGACGGCAAATTGAAAAGCGGAAGGTCCACGTGACGAGTTAAAAATAAGCTTGACACTCAAAGGAAGAGCGGAAGATATCGCGCGGGATCTAATTTATCTCGACTCGTGATGAGACGAATGTAGTTTAATGTCTTACTCTAAATTTATATTGATTCCGGTATATATGCGTATAAAAATAACAACGTAAAATGTTCATTATTATAACCGGCGAAACTTTTCCAATTAGCGCCGTGTAATGCAATTGTATGTCAGGCGCGCCTGCATTTGATAAATTGTGAAAAGCATCATTTATCATGGATATATCTAACTATATTTTACGCGCGACGTTGAAGGTTCTTCTAGCACAAATTGAAACGCGAGCACCCGCGCGCTATCGATCGTGAGCATCGAGCGACGTGTGCAACCGCCTTTTCCTCGAAAGAGATCGACATCGGCGCGGTTAAACAGGGCGGCCCCCGAGTTTCCATCTGTCCCTATCTGTAATGCACTGTTTACACAGTCACTGGGGAGACCCACTTTTCTTGCACCGGTGTACACAAATGATAAATCATCGACGTCGCGCCCGAGGACATCGATGTTACTGTAGAGAAGAGCGATGCTTATCGTTTCCTTTATTTCCAACTTCATAAGAATTATGAATCCCAAATCAGGACGCGAACGGGCAATTTCTTTTCATCATTTAAACGCAACGTTATTAAATCCCAAATTGTAGATTTAATTTATTTAAATTCACATATATTATCGAATCTCATTATATAGAGGAAAGTTCCCTATTATGAGACAGGATCCTAATATGAGATATGTTAAGCTAAAAGGCCCTATATAGGCCCCATCTGTTGATTCCATCATAAAAAAACCCCGCCATCTCATATTAGGATCCTATCTCATAATAAGAGACTTTCCTCTATATTTATATCAATTTTAAATAAATATGCGTTTAATTTCTACAAGCGCTATAAAAATAAATCGCGATGTGAGATAATTTTGTGTGAGAAACAATGAGCCATATCATGGAAATCCCTGTTGGAAATTTCTGGCTTCGTAACAGACTCGAATTCGACAAGCGACCGTCCGAGAGATTGGTATCTATCCCGATGACGAATGATCGCCATCATTAACCAACATCCTCTCTTCGATTGATGGAGCCCGGCGACGGGGTTAACGATCGCGCGGGGGTGCCCGTGAATATCGGGAAGGGAGAACGAAACTACTTTTTCGTCGTGAAGGGTGAAAAAAGGGTCTACGATTCCCCATGAGAAGAAGATTCTCCGCCCCGCCAGATGACTGGCCATAAGTCAACCACCGTGAAGAGCGTGGCTTCGACGCACTTTATTAAGACAAACGAGCGGCTCCTAACTCCCCCTGCACATCCCTTTGGAGGCCTTGAATCGTTCGTGGATTATCTGTATATGTGTCTTTGTTTAAATGTGAAAAAGAGATTGCTGATAGCTGTTTGAAGTTTTAATAAAAGCGTATGGATGAAAGAAGGCTATATAATCAAGGTTGAAAATTTTTATTTAGTTGCGACAAAGATATACAATATATAAACATATATCAAGTATGCGTATATTATTACATGAGAAAACTCTTTTAGAGAAGCTGTTGTTTTATCTATATGCTTCTCTCCAATTAGCGTGCAAGATATAAAATACACTGATTTTAAAACCAATATCATTATATGTTAATGGATTCTCTTGAAATAAGTTTGGTATATTAAGTTATTGGCGATAAACTAAAATTAATTTTTTTTTCTAAATATTTAATTAATAAGAATCAAAAAAGGAAAGAAAGAGGGAGGGAAAGGAAGAGAGATTAATGTAAATCATAGCTATCGGCAGAATTGAAACAACTGTAAAAATTGTCAGAAAACTTAAATCGAAACGCACTTTAAGCATTTCCGTTAGAATATTAATATCGCGAATTTCGGATCCGATCGGCGCGTAGCGGGTAAAAGAACAAGGGCAATTTCAAGCGGCAGTAATTGGAACTCATGTCGCATCGGCTTTCCGAGATCGATGTCGGGAGCTCGCCTTCGCGTCGCGAGGATATATCGCGGTTCCTCGGTCAGGTGAAGACCTTTTCGGTGACACAGGTGCGCGGATGCAGAAACTCGCTTCGGCGAGTCGTTAGACTCTCAAACCAACGAGATCATTTGCTCATGGAAAATGGAAAACGGCTAAAACGCCACGAGTGAAACACGTGCTTATTCTACGTACAGCACTTTGGCTAACGGTGTCGAATACAGAGCTTTTTTGTCCATTTCCTTTGTGAAAAAATTCTATTTAGCGCACAAATTATGTAAAACGAGACGTCAATATTTTGTGAGTCAATTTTTAATATTTTCTTGATACTTTGAAAGTGACACTTTCGCACGTTAGAATAATATAATAAATTGTGACTAATGCTGTATAATTTGTTAGTTGTATGATTAATGGAAAAAATGTAATAAGAAAAACCGTTAAGTAATTTAATTGATATTTATCACAGTCAGTATAAAAAAATGTGAAACGATGATTGATCGATGTTGATTCGATTAATAAGCTCGTGCCAATCATTTTGAAGCAAAGAAATTTACACGAAGGATTCTTACGGCATCAACAAATCCATTTTACTTTCATAAAGGTTCATAAAGTGAGCCGCAAACTTCACCATCAGTCAGACACGTCACGTAGAAATGTAGAACGGTGAAACGTGACAGGAGCTGTCAGGACACCCCCCCAAAACCTCGGCAAAACTCAGGTTGCGGTTTGTATCCCAGCTCCATGTTCCCTGTGACTTCCATTAAATTTCATCTATTACTAACCGGAGAAATAACCGCGCGGAGTCGCGAATACGTCTCGCGAGTTCGCGGTCGTGATTTTTGTCGTTCGCGCGTTGTCGCAAAGTTGACGGGGGAATGCAAATCGCCGGTTAACGAAATTGCAAGTTCAACGTCGACGGTCGTGACTTGCCTCTGTCCGCGTTGCATATTCAGCGCGACGTTAAACTGGCGAAATATACGCCGACCTCTTACGCGATATACTAACAATTGAATGCGATTCTTAAAAAGGATTCAAGATTCACGAGGGTAACTCACTTCCTCGCGCGCTCGTCGTCGTCGGATTCACGTCGCGGAATTCAAAACCGCTAATTCTTATTCGCACGGCGGCTAATTCACTCGCGAGTTTTCGATGTTGAACCGCGGATGAAATCGGCTGAAATTTATTGCGCCGTAACAAATTTGGCGAGTAAATTTCATCGAGCACGAAATTTGGCCTCGTGGATTATTCTTGTGCGTTTTTAACGAGTGATTCAGCCGTGATTCGGCTGGTTGGTAAGCTCTCGTCATACGCGCTCGTTTCTCGGTTAAATATTAAATGTACGATGTAAAAAATTGAATAAGATAAATTGCTTCTGAGATAAGTCGTCTGTGAATGTAATTTTAACAGATGGGACGACAAGAGTGAAACGAGTGTAATCTTGATATAACTACGGTTATTCTCAAAACGATTTTTCGCGCGAGTGATTTCTATAGCCGCCATTAGGTATTTCACTTAGCCTATTTTATTACGGAAATTAAATTAAACGATTGAATAAGATTTTATTACATTTCATAATATATACAATTTTCTAAATTTATTAATTTAATTAACCTAATCATTAGTTTTAGCCAAGTATAAATAGAGCCAGTTAAACAAAAAGGAGGAATATTTTGCAAGAAAAGATCAAATTAAAACTTTTTTTTACTATTCTATTATTTTAAATCCCATAATATAATAATATTAGCAAGTATATAATATTTAGCCATTTTTAATGAAACAGCTAACTGAGCTATTCTGATGTTGTAGAACAAAAAAGAATTGTGTATAATACACAATCCATCAAACGTGACAATTGATGAGCGAGCCAACGTGCTAATTAATCATTAGCCCGGTACCGTAGAGCGGTCTCTCGATTTTATCCGCTATTTATATATATTTCAAACCGCAATGAATATCCGTAATTGATCGGCCAACCGAGTAATTAGCGCAGCTGTAATTGAGAGAAAATCGCGTTAAAGAAGCGCGCAAAGCGCTGAGCGGGCAGCGTTTCCCGATCGCAATTGCATTTCCCATATTTGACGTTAATTGGCCGCGTGGGCAATTAGTTACAGCAATAATTGCGGAGAAACAAGATCCACGCCGGTGCCAAAAACGCCGCGGCTAATCGCGGTGTTATTCATGATTAGCCATGGCAGGAAGTTAAACAAAAAGATCTTTCAGCGCTCTGATATTATTTTACCGATAAGAATAATTTATATATTTTACCCTGCGTTTATTGCAGCCTATAAATAGCTTAATGTAATTCATTATTAATTGAAACGACTCACCTATGTAATTCTCATATTGTAACATTTGTAATATTTGACTTCGAGAAAATACACTCAATAAATTAGTTCCAATTTGAATACTGTTCTTTAAAAAAGAAATTTTATTAACGTTTTTGTTTCGAAACATTAGTGTTTCCATATTTATTAAATTTTTCATTTTTTTTTTTAATAAAATTGTACAGAGAGAAAAAATATTATTACATAGCAAAAGTATTATTATTTCTACAAATATTTATTTCGTGCAAATAAAAATTGAATTTTTGCAAAGCAACAATTTTCAAATTATTTGGTATATCCGATAGCGTATCCTTGCAAAAAAAGTGAAACAGAAAATATTTCAATTAATTAAAACACAAAAGCTTAATTAGTCGTTATTAGTGTTACTTCTCACTGTTATTTTGTAATTAATTTTCTTCCGGCCCCTTGAGCGCATCCGCGAGATTAAATATCGAAACATTAGCGATGGATTATATCGCGTTGTTAATTAATTAATAAAAAACTAGTTAGTGTGTAATCGATGAACAAAAAAAGTTCACAACGTGCGATTGTTGGATGCAACTTTAATTACTGCTCGTTTTCACAGTATTAATTGCCATGGCAGAATTTCGATGAGTCATTCTAAATACGCGCGCGTCTATGTTTTTGGTATTTATCTCTTTTTTACTTTATTTTTTTCACGTTTGTCATTCCTTTGAACATGGCGATGTACATACATATAAATAAACACGACATAGCAAAAAAATCGTTATTGTAGGATTAAATAAATACTCTATTATAATTACAACGTACAAACTAATGTGTCAATGTGTTCATCAAAAATATTACTACTTTCAAGTGTGTCAAAGGTTGAAGTTTTTAAAAAAGTTTTTTTTTGCGATTTTTAATAATTTATCAAAGCAAACAAATAATAGAAAATAAATTGTTAGTTATTTTAAAGCATAGCTTTAAAGAATTGTCATTTTTTTTATTGACATTGCCAATAAAATCTTTACATTTTATTAAAACATTCTTTTAAAATTTAAAACAAAATAAATAAAAAGTAAATTAATTTTTGATAATAAGTGAATTTTATCGTTTATAAAAAAATAACACAAATAGTAGAAATATGCTTTCAAATATGCCAGTAGAAAACTGCGCGCTAAGTCGGTCTTGAAACACAGTTTCAAACTAAAGCTGAAAATAGTACACGTAATCAAATTAATAATCAATTCAATAATCGCGATGCTAAATAAGCATCTTTTTTTAAAAACAAGGTGTAAAGAATTTATTGCGAAAAATATCACCCCAGCCAGGATTTTAACCTGAGCCAAAAATACCTAGCCCATTTTCAGCTTGAGTGTTTCAAGACCGACGCGACATTACTCGGCGTGCAGTTTGTTGAACTCGAAAAGATGTATACGTAAAAATATTATTGGGCACAAAAATCCAGCCTAAAACCATGAAAGCATATTTCTGCTATTTGTGTTAGATTTTATGTTAAAAATTTGCAAATAAAAAAAGACAATAAATTAAGTCAAGATATTCTGCCGTTCTGATAGTTATATAAATTCACAATGTCACAAACTTGTCACTTGTCTCACAAACTGTTTTAGAATTTCATTTCGCTCGATACATTAAATGCGAAGAAATAGTTCTTGTACAAATCCTCTTCTAAAAAGGGCATATTTTCCTATCTAAAAAAAGGCACTATAGTCTCCTCTTCTAAAAAGGGCATATCATTGATACTCGAATCTATCGAAATATTGTTGTTGCTTTTCCGCGATGCCGATTGGGTTATTGCGCTTACTTCATGAGCGGCTGCCATGGCATATTTTGACAGTTATGTGATTAATAGTGTAAAGTTAATAGTAACAGGGAAATATTAAAAATAAATAGCGCGCGCGTAGCACGCGTCTGTATAATGTCTAGTCATTAAAAACAAAACAAAATTGCGTAAAGAACGAAATTGGCCTCTTGGAAGACTGTTCCTCTTAAAGAACGACGAGCGCGCGAGATACCGAGTGAGCGCACCTGCACTCGTCCGGCTGCCGTTTCTCCCGAATCCGAGGAAACGGCGCCGCGGCGATCGATGTAAAACCGTCGTGTAATATCGAATACGACGAAAACTTGGGCGAATCTTGGGCACGATGGCGGATTAAAGTTCCAAATCCGGCGGCTCGAGAAATAATATGCAGACGCGCGAGAGAGATACGAGTAGAAGGCAGGAAATGAGAGCAACCAGGGAGAGAGAGTTGAAATTAAATTAAACTTTCGCCGCGATAAATCTTACTCGTTGAAGTGATATCTTCGCGAGATATTACGCGAGAGATGCGATCGATCGTCCGCTCTTTCATCTCGTTGACGGAAAATCGTGATCGTCAAATCCGAAGATTAATTCCTATTATTTGCCCGCTCTATCATTTATCTTGACTAATTGCAAATTATTAATTGTTTGATATCATATTTTCACTCTTATATACAATAAATAATTCTCTTCAAAATATCTTATATTTATAAGTTTTGTGAAAATAGTCACATCTCATATTTACATAATTATCTCTTTTTAATTATGCCAGAGCCTAATTAAAAACATCGCTATTTATATTTTCCTATTAATTATTTACAAAATATTTTATATAATTTTAATTTTGTTGATATGAACTATGTAAGTATGGTTATATATAAAACAAATAATAAAATAAATAAAATGTTTTCTATTAGAGAGGTAAAAATATGAAAAATCACGGGGTATCGTAATACCAGGTGAAGCAATTTATTTATTCGACGTATAATAAACTTGCATGCGGAAATATATTTGTTGCACGGAAACTAATGAATTTGGGTGGGCTCACCGGGAAGCATTTTTATTGTAATTGGTTATCACTATTCGATATATTGAAACGGACGCGCTTTTTTTTCCCCACCAAAATACGAAAAATTATTTCGGACACGCGAAGATTTACCAGGCGGCGATGTAATTAATATTTTCAGCGGGATATTCCCCATGTATTTCCAGAAATCTATATTTTAGCGTGTTATACTACAAACTCTCTCTCCCAGTATCCTTTTCCTATCTGCAATATATAAACAGGATTCCCATCAAAAATGTTTATCGTATCACATTCATCTCTCGGATGAATAACAACTAATTTTTGGACCTCTTCTCTTTTTCCCGAAGAATATACAACTTTTTCATATTTTAAATTGGCTCGTATTTCACAGTATATATATAAAAATATCAAAGAGAATTTCTGTTAAATAAACGATAGCTTATTTCAAAGACCTATTCTTTGTCCCGTATAAATCACATAAGTTTCCAAATGTTTTTAATTCGTAATAATTACACCTAGATCTAATGTTTTTATATAAAAGTAACCTAATCATCATGCGTTTTTAGGTCGAAAAATGAAGCATTTGCAATGCAATGGGCAAAACGTTTTACTTCTGTTCGTCGAAACACATTGAGAATTATTGCAATGTATGTTGAAAGTCATCGCATGCATAAAAACAGTTTCATATACACCCTTTCCTTCGCGAAACTTGACTATCCATCAACAAGGTGCCGTCGCGGGCAGTTTGCGGGAAAATATGAATTTGCACGGCGCATTAAAACAAATGGAATTTTCCATGATGCACATCCAGCGACGTCACGACACATTTTTGACATATTTCGCCGCCTCCGGCAAGAAAAATCATCTTAGTGGAAAAATTTATGATTACACACTGGACGCCTTATTACTTGCATTGATTGCGTACAATTCGTGCTGGAATATTGAAGACAATGGTAGCTGACAATTCCGCCATTCACACATCACGTCGCATGAGATTGTTCACGACAATCATGAGGCGATTGAAATAAATAATTTGACTTTTCTAATCGTAATCATAATCGTATTATAAATAATTTTAAAATCGTCTACATATATATATTCTTACATTTACCAAATATAATAAAAAAACATATAAGTATGTAACCAACGTATTTTTAGCATCGCTTTAGTATTGTATTATAAAAAAATTATTCAATTAATTAATTTATTTATTCGTAAATAAAATTGAATTAAATCAATAGAACACTTGTTCATTGTGCAAGAAACATCTATTTTTAACGCACATTTATAGGATTGTAATTTTTGATTAAGAAATAATGCGTTTACTTTAGAAATAAGAAATAAGATTATGATGAGAGACTCACGTTCGAAATCATCCGTTTGGTTCCTCTTGTGATGTGTGCGATGATGATGGCCATCCGGAATGGGAATCTGCTTCATGTTGAGCAGATCGCGATGCTTGGCATCGATCAGCGGATTTTCCAGCTGCGACTCAATCACCTCGAAGCTGGTGGAATTATCCGGATGGGCGATGACCTTCACTGTAAATGACCGGGCGTAACAAGTTGTGCACACCAAGTGCAATCTTCAAGATAAATCCATCGTTATAGAAGGAATTAAAAAAGACCTTTCTTCCGACTATCTTGCAAAGAGAAGACGAAAGAAAGCTCGCGATTGTGCGCCATTCTAGAAATCATTGAAAAATCGCTCTTATTCGAAATTTCAGCTGTAGTCGCGAGCTGCGAAATTGCATTCAGAGGTCGTTGGAAAATTGCGAGAGCGTTTTCTCTTTGGCTGATCCGTGAACATATTTGTGCGGAAATTTTACTGCGTTATGATGCCGCAGCTCGCGACGCGAAGAGTCTGAGAAATTAATACCTACAACGGAAAGCTTTTTTTCTCGGCTACTGTAGTGACATTGAAGTGAGCGGGAACGAGACAAAGGACTAATCACGACTTTTTGATCCTTGTCATAAGCGCACTTGCAAGACACATTGAATAAAATTTCAATTATACATGTTAAATAAAGAAATAAACAAGAAATATATTACCAGTGTTGCATTTCTAGTTACAACTTATAATTGAACTTATTTTTTTAATTCGATTAAAAAAATGTATTAGATTAATTATTGAAATTTTGGAAAAAATTTAATGTGAATTATACTTCAGATGTATAATCAAAATTTCTTTTTAACAATAATGTAATAAGTGATAAAAGTAATATAACTGAAATAGTATCTAATTTGTTTTTTTGAAAAAAAAGTATTATTTTACTTTAACATTCATGGTCGCTAATATAAAAAACATTAAATTTTACAAATATTTATTCTTCGATTTTTTAAATTTGATTAATTTATTACGTAAAATATTGCATAAAATAATTTTTCAAGATCTTAATAAAATGAAGAAACAACTTTGAAATGTTAAAACCGTTTTTTACAAAATGAGTTAAAAAGACATAAGGAAAGAATATACAATGCTAAATATTATTAATAATTAACTGGAACTAATGCTTGCCGTTTTACTTATTGTTAGATATTAAAAATTTATTAATTCGCTGTTATGATCGACAAGTCGAAGTCGCATAAATTCTAAGTACTATTCTCTCATAAATACTTATACCCGTAATTTACCTGTGCTATGCATACATATATGGTTCCTTATATTTCTTAAATAATTAGCTTCTCCTGCCGCTAAATAAATAATTAAGCGGACTACGCTGGGGTGCAAATGGGTATCACAAGCATATTTCCACACATTTTTCATACTTGTGATTATAGATAAAAGTAAACAAAGCAATGAAAATTTCAAGTTTCTTTAAAATTTAATCGTTGTTATAAATTATTATAAATTAATTTTAATTTATCTCAAATAGAATTAAACAAGGGCTTTAATTTCAATGTAAAAATTTTTGAAACTGTGTCAGCATATTTTTTCCATTTCCAATTTCCCGAATATATCCTGCCAAAGTAAAATTCATAAAAGGTACACGAGCATGCCCATCGCAGTGCCCGACGTACTCACGCAAGCAAAAAACTTTTCAGACACCTAACGTGTCTCTCTGGACACGTCCTTTGGCTTCGCAAAATGAGGTCCCTTGTACGTGCCGGTGGGCCCGGTACGAACCTTGGTCGACGAACTCTTCGCGGAGATCGAAGAACCGATCGACGGGCGGCGCGGCTGGCCTGATTTCGAGGTCATCGAGGTCGTCGTCGGCGCGGTCGAAGATCGCGCGGTGCTCGTAGGTGGGCCTGGGCGCAAACTTCCTCGGGGCCGGCAGCCGGGGCAGTTCGGCATGGCCGGGCCCGTGGGCCCCCAACGGCTCGTCCAACACGGTAGGCGTGGGACGAGCAGTCGCCGGCGCATACGAGCCCGCCGACGACGACGACAGTGTCGCGACGACGGACGGCGGTGCGGGTAGTGCGGGGTGCTGACGGTGATGGTGCTGGTGCTGTTGGTGGTGATGGTGCCGATGCTGGTGCGGGTGCGCGTCATGCTCGCTTTGGGGCTGCAGGTGCACTGTGCCGGAGGCGCGATCATGCTTGGACAACGACGACGAAGAAGAAGAAGACGAAGAAGAAGAAGAAGAGGAAGAAGAAGAAGAAGAGGAGGAGAAGGAAGAAGAAGAAGAAGATCCATCCGTCGACCGATCCGGATGATCAACGCCTGGACGCGAGGTCGCCGCGCGATCCTCGAACCGATTCATATCGGTCTCGTACCGGTCCGAATCGGTCCGAGGGTCGTACGCCTCGACTACGAGGACGGCTGGCCGGCCGGGCAGCTCCGGCGCTTCCTGGTGATGATGTCGATCGCCGTGACGGTGGTGGTGTTGATAGTAGCGATCTCCGGGCTCCCGTATGTCGTACGTGCTGTCGGGATCGTAGTACGGTGGGGTGCGCGCGGTCCCGGGGAACAGAAAATAGGGGTACATACTGGTCGGCGGCAACCAGATCTCCTGGTAGTTCTCCTGCTGCGGGTCGAACGGGTACAGGGCCGAATCCGTGCCCGACAGATCTACGGAGGTGGAGGAGGGCAGGACCTCTGTAACACAGAAGCAGAGCCGCGGACGAGAACAGGGTGAGTGAGGGTGCGCGTTCGCCATCTCGGTTTGCGCAACGTGCGAGGTCTGCGTGCTGTTGTTGTGGGGTAAAGTGTCGTGATGGTGATAGTGATGATAGTGGTAGTGGTGGTAGTTGCGGTGCACGGGCGTTAACGGGGGATAAATCGCAGAGAGGAGACTTCGGCTCGATATCGCTGGGAGATAATATACCAGCTTCTGTCTGTCCAGATAAATAATCGCATGGATATCGAGTATTATCGATGTTCCGAGACGTTGAACACGAGGATGAATGAGCGTAATTGTAGACGCAACGTTCCATGTTATGAAACTAATTTAGAATGGTTAGAATTAATCAATGTACTCGTGGTTTCTTGACATTTTTATCAAAATCAGAGTTTTTTCGGGGAAACGACAGAAACAATATAAATTAAGTAGAAATGGATAATATTATGTATGAATTCAAACATATTTGAACTAATTGTTTAACAAACAAATATAAATTAATATTGCATATTGAAATCGAGTATTTAATTCCGATCATCGTCTAACGAAGAATTTAAAATTCTACTAACAATGAGATATTAATATCTCTTTTCGAAAAGAGTCACATTTCCATGTGTTAAAAATATATTATCGTATAAGATGTATTTATTACATTTTCTGGTCAGCGAATTCTCTCTTAAGAAAAAGAATTCTTAGATGCTAAAACTATTCTCGGCGATTCCAATATTTTTATCATTAATAAATAGAGACCACAAAAATTTCTTTATTTAGAGTATATTACTAATTGCCATACGTAAATATCTCAAGATTTTTATTTAAAAAAAGAATTTAAAAAAAAGTTCATAAATAAGATATGAAAAAACTAAAACGTCTTTATTTTATCGTTCTATATTTGAGAATTGATGCACATAAATATGTCAATATATATGAGATAATGGTACTATTATATATCAAAATTTTATTATCATTTATTTTCAATGTCTATTTAAATCATTGATATAAGATCGTTGGAAAAATTGCTTTCGACAAACACAAATATAATCAAAAATCAAGAAATAATTTAAGAGAAAATAATACTATTCGTGATTTAATTGAAACTAGGTCAAATTTATTATCACTGTCAATTATCACAAATTTACTTTATAAAAATGCACTTTTTATTTATACTCTCATACTATATTTTTAACAAATTAATTCAGTTAAAAAAATATTATTTTAAATTGCATAATTATAGTTAATCGTGAGTTACTTTAAGCGCGTTATTAACGAGCAGAAATATCTTCCTGAATGTCCACACGGCGATGTCGGCGTTTTCTCGTTTGTCAGGAGTGATGGTGCGACGCGAAATAAAAAGCTAGCAAGAAGACGAAGTTAAATGAACTGGCAGATAATCGAAATCGACAGGCGACCTGGCGTCTCTTCCCGGGGAGGATTTTCGGACTCCTTCGAGAATACTCGTGAGACTTGAAGCTCCGTCCGGAGAGTCGAGGGATCCTCGTATTGAGCGTTACTGCACGCGAGAAATTATCCCGAAGCGATGCGCCGCGCTCGCCGAGCGTGATTTCGTTCTTAAGAGATTTTGGGATTCCCGAGAGATTCGTCGCAAGAGACGCAAGAGACCGCGGGACGTTAACTAAGAGGGTTAACTCTTGGCTGGTTCTGCGTCAATCGTTCGTAAGCGAAATGGAAAGCCGAATAAATTACTGCGCGTCTATTTTTTCTCGGTTTTAATTGCGCGCTTTTCTTTCAGCTGTCACGTCACATTCTTTATTCCGTTGTCAAATCCTTTAATTGCAAGTTTAATAAAGAAAGAGAGTATACATATCTTATTTATTTCATTGAACATCTGATAATTAATAAGAATCAAATGTACTGTCGGAATTAAATACTCGCGACTTATAATTTTTATCTTTAAGAAAAAATATATTTAGGTAGTAAGGCAACTTGAATACTTCCAAGTATAGTTCCCTACTACGCTTACTGCTGGACTTACCTAAAGCTGGACTTAATCAACAAATCGTTTCTTTCAATCAAATTTTATTGATATCGTCGATCATCAACTTGTCCTATCTGTTTAAATATTTAATTTGCTGTCGAAATCAACTCTGATAGCCATACGACATTTTCCGATAAATCGTTCGGCGAGACGTTGAGGAACGAAGGAGAGTATAGTGAGTCGAGTATAGAGAGTAGACAGAGTCGTAGTAGGCGTTACACACACTAACAGGCTACACACCTCAGAGAGAAAACAAGCCGTAAGTTATAGACATGCGGGTGCCGATTCGTCGATTCCCTAGTATACGGATTCACGGGCATGCAGAAATACGACATGCGGTGCACAATTCCTGGTTGCCGCAACTCCACCCCGCAGGATCGGCTCCGGGAGTAGAGCGGCTCATCGCCGCCACCTTGGACTCGCGCTTCATCCGTCAAGCGTGCGCGTTTCATATTTCACGGTGCAAGCAATCTCAGCCGATCTCGCGACGTCGATTCGTCGCGGTGGATTTATGGCGACAAAGGAAAATTGCGGGGGTGTCGAACGCGAAGCGATCGAATCCTGTCAGACGTTCTATCGCGCGATTCCAACGCGGTACAAGAGGGGATTGATACGGCACACGAGTCGGCGCGGCGATCAGATCGACAAAATTGGAAAAGATTCTCAACAACGTGGAGAGTCTAAATGATAAACGAATGAATATGATACACATTTGATCGAACCATAAATGTGCGCTCGATCTAGTTCCGATTATTCACAGGTCGCGGAGGAAAGGAAATAATTAAAAGATCCAAAGATATATCCTGTTATGTTTGCAGCGCAGCCGTTAATATTTAAATAGCAAGGTCTAACTAAGAATATCGTACAACCGTGAATATAACGGCGCAGCCGATATATTCCCGCGAGATCGTTTCGTCTCGATAGCGATTCTCCATCTCGTCGATTTATCTCGTGGGCGTTTGTCGAATGGGGCGCGCGCGAGCGGTCGCGCGCGGCGCGTCGAAATATTCATGACGTATATATATATATATATATATGTATATATATGATATGTATATATATGTATATATATATATATATATATGTGTACGCGCGAGATCGCAGACGAATGAAGCGAGAGAGACACTCGGGGGATAGTCTCCGAGGAACGGCGGCGGCGGCGAGGATATTGGTCTCGAAACGCGAATCCTCCGGGGGGCAGAGTGCGTCCTCATAGGGGGTGCCGAGGTGCGCTTTCACGTGCAGACATTTCTCTCTCGTGCGTTCCGGGATTTCGAGGGATCGATCCCTCGCGTTTCCTCGGGCCTCTCCCTCCATTTGGAACGGACGTCTCTTCCTCTCTCATGGAACCGGACCGGCGGAGGAGGAGGACCCTCCACGCCGAACCCCTTCAAGTATACCCCCGATCGAACGTTTCGAGACGTTCGATTCTGAGTATCATGCGCTCCGCTATTTCTCCGGCGTGCCTTCTTAACTTCGGATGAGTAACGTGAGATGCGACAAACCTGACCCAGGATAGTTAGGAGCTTCGATGACATTTAAAAAGAGAGATATGACAGAGATATTACAATTTTTAGCACCTTTATTTTGTAGATTTTCGTACTTTCATACACCGTGGCGAAAAATTATCGTAGCTCCTAAATATCGGCTATGAGACACCTCACGTTGTTCAAGATATTGCACTTTCGAAATGTTATTCACCCAGAAAGTGCGACGATATAGGGGTCACGGAGATTTCTTTTTTTTTGTGTACGAGAGGGCAGTTTGATTTTTATAACAAGCAAGATTGTTATAATAATAATAAATACTTAAAGATTTTGCGCTGTTTTTAAACAACTAGCTGTTGTGTTGTGATGTAGATACTTGCAATTGTAATCTACTTGATGTTAATTTGTTTTGTTGAGGTTGGATCTTGAATCTTTATATATGTATTACAATAGAATTTATCGCAATTATATATACTAGTTTAAATTAATAACTTTTAGAAGAGTATAAGTAAAAAACTGAAATAATATTCAAGTCATATTACAATTAAGATGTACCAAACAATAATGACAATTGCTTCTCGTTCGATATGTAACTAATAATAGTACGGTATTAAATAGCAATTAAGTGCTATCATGACTCGCCATCTATAATATTATTCAGATAATCAATAACTAATAAACCGCGACAATAGTGAGAGAACTTTATGTCTATCAACTAGATATGGTCTTTCTAATCAATTTACAATTTGCAATAATAAAAATGTAATCGAACGATCAACATGTACACGATTAAGCGTAATGATAGGACGTCTGAGATATTTCCCACATGTCGGAGATTCCATCATTTGTAACGGCAAGAAGTAATTTAATACGACTGCGGAGTAGTTCGAGCGCGTTTATATAAATTTCGTGTTCAAGGACGGCATTCCTCCTCCTTTCTCTCGCCCTTCTTTCTCCTTCATTGCTATTCATACACCTACCGTCTGGTTGTTCGATATCCTGGGGAAAAAAAGAACGGAGGATGGCGAAGGGTCGGCCCATTTAAAGTCGCGCTTCCAATCTCAATTCAAGATCCAGATCTACATATCGGACGAATCGTTTGGTATATTACGCGTTTCGAACGTCTCATTTTTATGTTCAAACTTGCGTGAGACAGTATTGACAGTAATGTCAAAAGTATCGCATCGATTTCAAAGGTATTTAAAATTTTTTAAAGGTGAAAAAGTCTTTAAAAATGTGTAGTTGTATTATATAAAAATATTGCTCAATGAATAATCGTATATAATTTAATTGTCTAAATATTTTTGCACATTTTAAAATAATTAATAGTAATTAATTGAAAAAGTGGTAAAATCTTTGACAGCAAGTAATTAAACTTCATACAAAAGGTAAATAATGTCCAATTTCAGTTTAGAATTCTATTTGTCGACTCGCGAAAGTTTCAAAGCATTATTAAACAAATTCTTTTTTATGAAGTAATATATCGTCAAGTTATACCGTATTTGACTCATTTGGTCACAGATCACTTAAAAAGCAATTTTTCAAGCATTTTCATTAAACGTTTGACCCGACCTCGATACCGGTTTAGATACTAAATTGTATTAGTTTGTAGTTGTTGGCTAAGTATGTCATCGACATACCGTACAGCATTTAAAATTAATTTGAAATTGTAGCAAAGGCACGCAGAATTTCTTTGTTTCGCGAGGTCGAAGTAGTTTTTTTTCTGCGTCGAGAGCAGCTAAACTGAATTGTTTGTACAATTATGTCTGTATAGCGTTGGATGTTAATTACGTTATAACATTGTTACCGTAATGATTAATTGTTCGTTTATGTTTCCGCGCTGAAAACTGCTCTCGTCCAGTCACGCATTCCACAACTGTTAATGCTATATCGTCGAGTGTGTATGTCGCGTTCATCGCTCGCACTATGCATCGCTGTTGGCGCGATTCATTCGTCAAACGCAACGCAAGAGACAACATTTGTCACACATGCGTGTGATGCGTGTAAAGATACTTACGTTTCACGTGCGTGCGTTGCACGCTTTGAGTTTTTTGTTGTCTTATTAAATTACAATTGCGAGGCACGGGCAGAAGCGTTATCGATCCTGGATGTACAGTTGGATGTTCAATAATCAAGCAAAGTATAAATTAAAATAAATTGGGGTAAAAAGTGAACTAAATAAATAAATTTAAGTGATTACCCAGTTTAAATATATAATGATTAATTTTTACAACAAATTTGTATATTGAGTTTTGTTAGTATTGTAAATGATTTAAAATACAATTTAAATACGCCAAGCATTCTATTATTATTATTATTATTATTATTATTATATAAAATAAATAGTTTGTTCCTCGCCAATATTCAATAACAAAAGAAGTATTTATTTCGACAACCTTTGACAAATGTAATTAAAAATAAACGTCACGTTTATAAAGGTTGTCGAAATAAATACTTCTTTTGTTATTCTATTATTACTTTTGTAAAAATAATTAACAGGGCATAGTTTTAAATGATGGAAAAAAATTGATCTATATTAAAACATATTGGAATAGTGAAACATAATTTCGATTAAAGTTATATTTCTATATTAAAAAAAATTTTGTTCCTGAAATTGCTGCGGTATAATACATCTCTAACGCATTATCTGCTTCTCAAAGTTAGGATTCATTGTTATCTTCGTTTTAATGCTTGCATCTCCCTCTTTAGTTAATTACGAAGAAAGCTTATCCGAGGGTGAGGATAACGTTCTCCGACGAGCCTTGAACACTGCGGTATCGCTTAAAAGTAATTGCCCCGTCGAGCAGCATTCTACCTCGCTCGCAACTTTGATGCCAGGGAAAAAAATGAGAGAGTAACAGGAAGTGGCTTCAGTTTAGTGTACGTCAGTTCTCAGCTGGAAGTCCGCTTTAAACGCGAGACTGATGTTACAATGAGCTCTTCTCGTTTATGCACTTTGTTGATAACAAATTTCGCACTTTGTTGCAAGAATTTGAGAGCGCCGTCGATTATGCATATATTATAAACGCAATTATCGTCAGAATTATTAATAAATTTATTCATCCATTTAGAAATTACTTTTTATATCTTATTCGTAATATTTTAATGTATTAGGTGTACAAATAAGTCTCCGCCGTTTTACAATAAATGGCCCCACCAGGAGGTTATGGTTGAAATTGTCAGATGTAAAGTGTTATATCGTAAGGTTGGACATCTGGCAACACCATAAACTTGACATAGTATCAGACTGTATCGGCATCACATAATTCTTTTCGTGCGAAAATGTCGAATTTTGAGCCGAATAAGCGTCATTTGCGGGAACTTTTGATTTATTTCTTTAATTTGAAGAAATCTGCAGCTGAGGCGCATCGATTGCTTGTAGAAGCATATGATGAGGCTGCTTTAAGTGAGAGAAGTTGTCGTGAGTGGTTTCAAAAGTTTAAGAACGGTGATTTTGACGTCGAGGACAAAGAACGTAGCGGAAGGCCGAAAGTGTACGAAGACACGGAATTGGAAGCATTATTGGAGGAAGATTCGTGCCAAACGCAAAAAGAACTTGCACTTACATTAGGAGTGACTCAACAAGCCATTTCAACAACGATAGACACGATAAAGTGATTTTGCAGCATGACAATGCTCGACCCCATGTCGCAAAGCCCGTCAAAACATATTGGAAACGTTGAAATGGGAAGTTCTACCCCCCCGCTGTATTCACCAGACATTGCTCCCTCTAATTACCATTTATTTCGATCGATGGCGCACGGCCTGTCTGAGCAGCACTTCACATTATATGAGGATATCAAAAATTGGGTCGATTTGTGGCAGCCTCAAAGGATGAAGCGTTCTTCCGACGCGGTATCCATATACTGCCAGAAAGATGGGAAAAAGTAGTGGCTAGCGATGGACAATACTTTGATTGAAACATAAGGTACCGTTCTTTCACAATAAATGCCCAATTTTTGATAAAAAACGGCGGAAACTTATTTGTACTCCTAATATATCTGCATGTGATATTTTTTATTGTTCTTTTCTCGTGAGATACGGAAGTTATAAATGATTCTTACACATTAAATAAATCTTTTAAATCTAATAGAATAAGACTTTTATCGAGTTATATATAGGATATTATATTTGCAACGTACGTCAATAATATTGCTATGTGTAACATTTTATTTTTAGTATGTTTATATTTTATATATACGTGAAAAATAAGAAATATTACGTATATCTAAATTAAATAAAATTTTTTGGAATAAAAATGAAAAATTTAATTCGACATTGTAAGATGCAGTTAATTTTTCTTAAATAAAATCTCAACATTGTAAGATTGCACGTGGCGATGATTGACCACCTATCACTGTAGTCCAGGATCGATGCAAACACTTCGATGCACACATCGACAGAAAGAAATCAAATAGGAATTCTGTACAAGATACACACAGACAGACACGCAAGGATAAACCCCGTAAACTCAATGTAGATACGATAGAAAAAACTTTTTATATATATCCAAAATTACTTCACAACATCGACAATCGCCTTTCACAAGGTGCTAATATAATTGTACTTGTTCATTCATGTCACAACATTGTATTTCGAATTCCAATTCATGATAAAATTTATCAAACGATATTACTTCGTACACGTAGTTACGCATCGCGTGATGTGCATTTAAGCATATCACGTTAATAGAATGGAATTTGACAAACTTTCATTAAATTTGCAAAGATTTTTATACCATTAACTAAACTAATAATAAATTTGCTTTTGCGATGGCATAGTTTGTGTACAATTAGCAGAATGTATCCAATAATAAATTAAATCTTTACTTTTCACGATTAAATAGTGCTATTACGATTATGTCGTTCGTTGACAGGACACATAAATTTAATATTCAATAAGTAATTACATGTACGACGGGAGTATATATGAATACATGGATAGAGAGAGAGAAAGAGTAAACTGTACAAATCGCGTATAGTTGGACTCACCAACGCAGGGATTGTGGTTCACCGTCGAGAAGATCTTGTCGCATCGCCGCTTAATATGATTATTCGGACATATGCAGCCGAACATTGGCGATAGTCGCAGTTGCGTCCAGGAATCATGACAAGCATCCCTAAAACAGTAAATAGAGAACGTGGTTAAATATATATAAGAATTACTCATTATGTGAAAAATATGCGTCTTACATTTTAGAAAATATATGAAAAATAGTGAAAAAAATATAAAAATAAATGTCACACAAAATAGTGAACGAAATAATAATATAATAATAAGAAACCGCATTAAGTTATTAACTTCATGAAGATTGTTGGCTATATAATTGCAAGATACGGAATCACGTTAATAACAGGCCACTGTGGTGCATTGTAATCGTGAGAGCCACCGCTTTATAAATATTATTAATTAATCGCGATGAATTCCCGTTTCGCCTTGGGCCGCGTAAATCCCTCGCAGGAAGGATTAATGACTGGCCATCAAATATCGGCGTTTTGCCAAGTATATATCGACCTACATCTGGTCCCCAATAGCCGTTAATAAATATTAAAATACGCAAGCTCCAATATTCATCGAGCTACCGTATATACCATCGATATTTCGCTATATTTTTGCACATGTCTGTGTTCCAATAATTCGCGATAATTGCAAGACATTATCGATGCAATACATATCGGAATTTCAAAACGCGCATAATTAGCGACTGCTGTCTTCGTTGTATATATTGTATATTATAAAATAGCGTGTAGAAGCAATGGCGGAGTCTTTTATAAGTCCCGGCAAGTTTATTTAATAATGACACAATAATATAGTATATAACCGAGCCGTAAATAATTAAATTTTTGTAATAACTCGGAAAATTATAAAACAAGCTATACAATTTCCGATTGAGTTTGTGGAAACTCGATATCACTACTAAAATTACGATAAAATTAATGTAATAAGGGATAAGAATAACTCGGCGAGGAAGTACTAAAATTGCTGCATAAAAGTATGTAATATTTACGTAATAACAGTATAGTGTCTTATTTTCTTGCAAAGTTTATCCATAAAATGTTATTAATAAGATATGGTTACATGTATGAAATAGCTCATTTAAAATTTAGCTGAAAATAATTACTAATATCTTCTTTTAACTGTTACCAATATACATATATTATACAATTATATCATATCCAATTATAATAATAAGTAGTAAAGCAATTAACGGATTGTTATATATATGTACAAAAAAAGAGAATTTTTAAAACTAAAGTACACTTCTGCTTATTTTCTTCTTATCTTATCGGTTTAATTTACGAGCATGCACTCTACAGATTATAGACATATCAAAAAACTTCGATCGTCAAAGCTATAAATCGTAGCTTTTTTTTCCTTCTTGTCGTGGAAGTTTCGTTAGCTTTGCAGGAGTCAATTGCGCGGGTTACACCACGCCTCATATCTGACGCGAGAACCCCGATCGGGAACTGAAACGTACTCAACTCCTTCCACCCTTTTCCCAGACGAAAATAACGTAGAAACTTTACGCGAATCCAGACCAATTGACTTTCGAACTTACACGAGAACGCTTAACGGACCTTTCCCGCACACCGACAATCCGCCACGAAGTAACAGCTCGATGCCAGTTCGATGCACTCGGTGATGCACTGAGCGATTCAAGTTACTTCGCTAATGATAAGGGATCACATTAGATCGTTTTATAACATTAAAAAAGAAAGAATACCGCGAATAAAAAAAATAATTTTTAAACATATCTTGAAATAATTGAACGTTTGAAATATTCGAGAGAAGTATATTTATAAGCTAATATAGGCAAGCATAATTAATGTAATATAGCAGAAATAAATTTAAAATTAATAATAATAAAAATAATAATAATAACAGCGATCGATACAATTAATTTATTTCTTAGCTTTTTTAAATGTACGTCTTCTTACGCGTCTAATACATAGATCGAATCTGCATCGAACACATAAATTTTCCTTATGAAACCAATATGGTACTGGTCACTCTTTCAGTAAGAGAAAAAAATATCTGGATGAGCGCAAAGGAAGTGTAATGGGTAAAGGGAAATTCGACATGGAGACTCTCGAGTTCAAAATTATTTGGGTTAATGGCACACACGCTACGGTGAATCTTGCTCGTCGAATTAAGGGTCAAAGGAGGCAAAAGCGAGCGGATGGCAAAGCTGGAACTGAAGGGACGGGGATAAGGGCGGGAGGCTAGAGGCGGAAGATGCATCAAAGGGTGCAAAGGTTCACGTAAGAACGAGAGAACGCAAGTCACGTTTCATTTCGCATCCTGTGATTTTGTTTGACTTCTCTTTCTTTCTGTATGGGACAATGTTGTCGCCAAATATTTTTATTGTTTTATCGTAAAGCCCTAAAAGATTTATCGTTATCTTTGTAGAAATCAAGTTTAATTAATTTTAAAAGCGGGGATAAACATTTTTACATCGTAAATGACATAAAAATATAAAGTATTAAATATTATTTATTTATTTATTTTATTATATTATTTTTGCACTCAGAGATTTAATTCGTAGTTATATTTACATATTATATTATTTAGCTACATAATATGTTAAAAATACGGGTATTACATGTTTAATAAAATAATCTGCAAAATACTTTCGATTGCCTCGATTTCTCTTTATTTCGCAATAATACATTTTCACAGTTTTCTTCGTGCTACCTACATCGTTATATTCTGTCACCATTACATCTGATCGCTTTGCTACTATTGGATTCATGTGGCAGCTGTGAGTTTCGCGCGGCAACCACGCAAAGTTGCAGCGAATTTTGCGACTCAGTGGTCCGCGCGTTTACGCCATTGCATTGGCGCAAATAAATCGCGTCACAGCGGTATGAATGCGCATAACCGGTTAGCTAAAATAAGAAATAACGGAGTGGAGATTCATGTGATCCTCATATACCGAAATCTTCGCGACCCATGCAAGGATCCGTCGGTTCTGCATCTTATATCCGATCGAGAGGCGGCATATTCGTTTCCACCCCATTGAGACCGAAGAAACTGTTTCGAAGAAAGTTCGTTTCCTGAACAATTCGTTCTTTAAAGTACATAAAACCGCTTCTTTGGAACTTTCCCTCAATTACAAAGTTTTCGAAATTTGATCAAGAAATCCCTTACAGAACATTGATTTTCGAAGTGTCAGATCGATATGAAGATAAGAGTTAAAAAAGAAGTAAAAAGAAATTACTTCAGAATAAAACCTTAAAGTATAATTTGTAACATGTCGTTATTAAAATTTTTATAAGAATTAAATAAACAAATATTTTTTTAAATTAAATAGCGTTAAATAAACAGATAATGTAGCTATCATGTAAATATCATAATTATTGTTAAACGCTACTAAAGAAAAATGCAATAAGCAGAATGTATTTTTCTAATTAATTATACATATTAAATATTAACCCAATATAACAAGCTAATAACACTTATATTACTTTAATATAACGCTGATTATTTAACTTGGATATTCAAAATAACTATTGCGTTAGGGCTTCGCGAGGCGTAAAATCGAGCTCCGGTCAAGTCGGATAAGACTGATCGTGGGATTTCCGCGGAAGATCGATAGTGAAACGAAGTGGTACAGACGCAAATTAGTCAGCCGTTTCTGCGAAGGAAATCGTGACAGCTCGAAACATAGTAGTTTCTACGACTAGAAGTGTCAACGACAGAAACTCGAGATGTTGTTTCCTAATGTTCAGCCGATCGGTGATTCTGATTCGAAGGTAAACCATAATCCTCCGTACGAGTCCGCTGTTAGAATATGGCTCCAGAATAGATGGAAGATTTGTCAAAATAAAAGAAGTTAAATATTGCTACAAATTGTGCCACGATACAGTCGATATTATCGACTGACATAAGCAGCACTGGAGAAAGATATTTTATACAAAAAGCAGCATCATAAATTCTATTTATCTTTATGTATTATCAGATAACTATTTTATTAATATTCGAAATAAGATTAAGAAGACATACTTTCTTGAAATAAAAGAACGAATAAAGTTTTTCTTCTAAAACTAAACATTTTTCTACACTTTTTAATCTTTTTTGAATATTAATAAAATAATTATCTGATAATATGTATATCAAGATAAATAGAATTTATGATGCTCCTTTTTGTATAAAATATTCTTTCTCTAGTGCTGCTATATGTATATGTATAATTTGTAAAATTACATTTTTCTTGTTCGTGTGAGAAATTGGAATTCCTGAAAGGAGATTAACGAAATGGATTTTATTATATAAAATCTAGGCGGATATTGTGCAAATCGTGTGAAAAGCACGACTTAAATTCAATAAGCGCGCGGTGTGTCCTGAAATATTAGCGCGATGTTTAATATTCGGTGTGAGTAGGGAAAGGTCAAAATTCGTATAACATCGCTGCATTGGGCCAGAAGAGTTATTGCAATTTTCGTAATTTGTTCACGATATAAAATGCAAAATTAATTCTTGCAGAGATATTGCTGGCTGTTTAATTATCCATTGACAATCGATTCTTTGCGGAAAAAAATGACTGGTTATCGGAAAACTTTAATGAGAAACTATTCGTAAGTGTCTATTTTCTCTAGTATTATACATAATTCTGTACTTAGAGGTAAAGGATTGTATCTCCATTACTATAAATTTAGAAAAAACGAGGTTCAAAGTTTTAAATAAAAAAATGGCGTAGTTATTTAGATATAAAATAAAGGAATCAATTTAATTTATTAAGTTTTTAATTAAGTAATTTAACATATTTAGCGGTACAACACTGCCAATAACATGCTGTACCTCCAAAATTAAGGCACTATATAAACATTTTTAATACAACTTTTTCTAAACATTGTATCTTAGGAACTATAGTAATGATAGACATAAGACCTTTTACTATTATACGATTTAAGTTTCTGGTAGGTATATATATATTGAAAAATGTATTAACTCCATTTTGACAAAAACTGAAAATTCGTTTCTTTACCTCTAAGGTATAACAGAATTATATAACTATATCTATCGCATCCTATTCTTTTTTATACATATACTTTATAAAGTACTTTTTATGTACTACCAATCTCATATGTATATAAAAACGAGTCGTTTTTATAGAGGGAACGTTTTGACGAGAATGGAACAGGTTTCCTCGAAAGTTTGATAGCGATTCGCGATGAAACGGTCGTGTTATCGCAGATGAATTACAGCGAGGGTCCCATATGCGACGCCATAGAGACCCATTCTGCGGCAGCCCGGGCACGAGCGAACTCACTCCACTTTTCCACACGGAGTCTGACGGGTTTTCCGACGAATGCGGCCGCCTGAACATCGACAAAAGTTATGCATAACCGGCATCAAAAAGCTACTGAATAATACATGCGCCTATCGAGTCTCGCGCGAATGATTAACGATGCGAGGTCCGAAAAGTCGAACCACTTTTCTTTTTTGCTCGCGTCTATTCCCTCCCTTTTTCCTCGTCTTCTTGACTTCTTCGAATGTTCTCTCCGAATATAAAATTATGAAATGTACGATGTACCTATTTAAATGTATCGTAATACCTGTTCTGCGCGAGACAAGTCTCCATAATTTGTCTCTGCATAAAAACATGTTACACATAATTAATTGTAGACATCGATTGACAAAGAACTAATATTCTCTCTCTTGTTAGTCTCCGTTTTTATCGATGTAATCAAAATTACGCAGGCCGCGTTTTCCGCGTCATCTTTAACATTTATCACTCACTAAAATGTTGATCGATGTCGGGCGTTTTAGCTTGCGGCTGTCGCAGATCATCTCTCGACGTGTATAAGATCATAGTCGCGACGATGGAAACTGGCGACCAACAGCTTGGTTAAGGGTTGTTTGACAGCGGGTATGAAGCCCGACTCGGGACAACCCTTACACCTATCACGTGACGATACGGCCTCATTAAAATTCATAAGGCGACTCGCCAGTTCCCGCTTTAACGCCCCACGTCGTACGGAGCGCGCATTATACATTTATAGATGCCCTCGTGTATGTACGGAGTGTGTGCTGGCTTTCCGCAGTATCTACTTATACACAGATGTTCGACGACTCGATATATACATAAGAAAACGCCTTTCATATATCTTTCATTAAATTGAATTTGCCTTTTTTTCCCTATTTAGCCTTATCTTCATAATTTTGACTAATTCTAAGGTGAAAATGTAACTCATCATCAATATAATAAAAATATTTTCCTAAATTTAAATTGTCAAAGAGATAAATTATAAAATGTTAATAACGTTTTAGTGTATAAAGTGAATATTAAAACTTGATCAAGAAACGGCATCCCGTAAAGTACGATGTCAGTTAGCGCTAAGTAGGTATTTATTAAATCTTTGTTTCTCTGCCTGCCGGCTGCTTTCTCGGAGAGATCTTAGATAATGAAAAATGTCTGCGCGTATGTACATAATTACTATGAGTCGCGTCAGAAAGCTAACGAAAACTATATTTACCTTTATTTCTATTTCCCCCATTTTCTCTCAACGCAGTGAGAGATTGTCTCCTTTTTCCCCCTTCGCTATTCTCTCCGAACCACTTTTACTCGCTCCTTTACTTTCTTTTTCTTCACTTCCCTCGGAAAGTTACGCCAGGCAAAGTCGGCGAGCCCGAAGTTTCGCGCTGGAAACTCGCAGTTGCAACTGCATTCTCCAATTGTGAGCATTGAGCGGGCGCACATACGGGAAAAGTTCGCAATTAGCGCTAATTACGCTCGAATGGTCGACAATTAATTCGCGCAATCTGCTCCTCAATCTCGGTCACGGTTACCAGGTTTTGCGAAATAGAGCAACGGCGCAGTTGCATTTCACTTGACTGATGACGTAGGGCAAAAAATATCAAGCGATAATTTAACGCCTTTTGAATCATTTAGCTAAAATTACACGGTTGATTAGTCAAAGCTAAAACGTGATCATTCGTATATTAATTATCCTTTCTTCTTTTGCTAATTGCATACAAATTAGACATTCTACCACGTAAATTCTGCAACGTTAAATATTATCTTCCCTAACATTAATATTACATATATATTATTTATTTATCTATATTTATATCACCAAAATTTGATTTCTTCCAAATACAAGAAATATTGTAAAAACGTAAATAATAAAATAAAATGTGTTCTAAATACATTTGATGGACACACTATATCATTTAATTTGTATTTCAACGTATCAATATTACGCCATTTAATTTCTGTTTATTATTATTACGCATTATATATACATTTTTATTCAGGATACGTAAATAGAAGTTGTATTGCATTGCCTGCAACTCTCATCAGTATAGTTAATTTTCTATTTTTCCAAATGCACGGCCATTGTGTATGATTTTCTTCGCAAATATTTGTACGTTTCAGCAACAGAACGCTTAATGTTCTTCGCTTAATGTTCTTCTCAATCAGCGAATATACGCTTTGCATTCTAAAGCGCTCCGGGATTGCATTTTGCGAATATGAAATCGTATTTCACGCCGCGCCGGGCGAACATACGAAGGCAACGGTATTCGCGATGAAGGCAACGCTACATTACTCTTTATTCATATCCTGAGAAAGTTGCAATAACTTCAGCATCGTGCGATAAATGAGAAGTTTTATCGAAGTTCCGCCGCGCCGCACTTGCCGCGGATTGCACGCGTCCGCGTACAGCCAAACTTTGATATTAACGCTAATTAAGGACGAGATTAATTTCGGTACAAGAACCGCTATCCGGTTGATAACTTGCAAAAAGACAAGTTTAGCCAAGCGGATTTAATTGCAAAGATAACTGCAGTGCTAAAAAGGTGCCTTTAAGATATACAACAATATTTTGTACCAAAAATCACGATATTATGAAAGTTATTCCAATTATCATTGATTAAACCACTCTATAATTGATTAAAACATTCATAAACAAAATATTATAATCGAATAACTATTCTTAACTTGTCGAGCTATTTCACACGGTTTCAATCTACTTTTGTCTAATTAACGTGCAATTTATTGAGATAATGATGGCGGGCGCAGGAATGCAAAGACAAACATGCGTCGCGCAATGCGCTCTGCGTTAATTGACTAATCGCGTATTTGCAATCGCTCTTGTGACCAATGGCAAGAGTCGTATCGTCGCTATCGCTCTCCTTCGCCCGGGACGTGTCGGAATTCGCGTTGAAACCATCGAAAATCCCATTACGGAACTACGGCCTTGTAATTATGGCGTGGCGGGTCGCATACGTGCCGCACGTACGTAGCATCCTGTTACGCGTTCGCACCCCCTCCCCTCCTGCCCCGTGTGCGCACACACACATACATACACCCGGGCATTCGTCACAGCTCGCGATGCAACGAGAAATTTAGTGCACGATAAGGTCGTTGCCGTCGAAAGAGCGCTCGCGAAATTATGGGGCCGATTTTTGGAGAGAGATAGCCGAGGAGTGGGAGCGGCGCTAAATTTGAAGCTTTACCACTCGCTTTGTGAAAAACGAGGGTCCTTCTGTGCTTCCCCGAATAAACGCGTGTCGGAATTTCGAGCTTTCCGAATGCGTCATTATTTATACGGCGGTGAGAGTTTTTTTTTTTTAAGTCTCCGGGGCACACATTTTAATGCACACACGTGCACGTATTTACTCGTCACGGCCAGGCTCGCAACACGGCCAGGAGATTCGTATCGCGATAACGTCGTTCATGCGCAAAACGCTTGGGAAATTACAACCGCGATTTTTGAAAAGAGATATCAGAACGACGGGAGTGTGTAAAATTCGAGGTTTTCGAAACTAATGTACGAAACTTTGTTGAAAAAAAAAAAAAATGATGTTTTTTCTCCCGCGGGACAGTCACCGCGACGTTTTTAGGAAATGCAATTTACGAGGCTTGCATTCAACGCTCGGGGACGGCGCGGGATATTCGGGATTCATCAGCGTAATGCGATCACAATGATTAAGGGCAGTGGAGTGGACGACGTTGGTAGCGAGAGAATGAACGAGCGAAAGAGAGAAATAGAGAGAGAAGAAGAAAGAGAGCGAGAGAGAGAGAGAGAGAGAGAGAGAGAGAGAGAGAGAGAGAGAGAGAAAGAGAGAGAGGCTGAAGAGGGGTTGAAATACACGGAAGAGCGGTGGCAGGTGGAAGAGAGACTTGTTCTCACCTGCATATTGTATGCCGTATGCTGCGAATTTACCGTACTGAATTACCACCGCTCTCCGCCCCGTGGTTACTTTCACGTTGCGCGCTCTCGTTTCTGCTGCCCTCCCCGCAAATCCTCCCCGCTCGCGCGCGGTTGTGTATGCCAGGCACGAGACTAACGCATAAATTAACACTTTGCCCTCTTCATTCCGCCAGACCCGGAAATTCTTCGGGGCGCCGGCTGCGCTCGAAATCCTGGGTGTAATTAACCTTCAAGTTAACTCCCGCGTATTGCGGTTACCGTTGTTATACTCGGAATCTCGCGAATTAGGGCAATTCTGGGGGCCTCCGCGAGCCGGGATATCGGCTTTCGATCGCCAGGGATCACCGCACGGGACTTCGCTCGCGCGAGAATCGAGCTGATGGATGGATGCTCGACTTAATTTCGCGCTCGTTCCCGTATGACCGCGTATTAAAAATAAATACGTTGAAAGGATACAGATACGGTCGATCTAATCCTGGAACATAATTAGGTTTCCTGTGGCAATGTACGCCGTTATAGTCAAGTAATCTTAGTATCTTCAATACTATTTTAGTACATCAATTATATGTTCTAGAATATAGAAGTACGTATAACAAAAGATTATAATATGATAAAAGTATAAATTATTTTAAGAAATATATTAAAAAGATATTTAATGTTCAAGATAATCACAAAATAATTAATATTACTTTGGTTATCTCTAAATCAGCTGTTTTTGAATAATAAAAACAATGTGATAATTGAAGAATGTCAAAGATATGACAACACATAGACTTTACAGATCTTTCGACTTGCTTCGGAGCTTAAGAAGAAGATACCGCGCACACATAATGTTTCTTTCAGCTATTTTAACCTTCACGTTTTGCCACGCTAGGACGCAATGATGCGTCCCGACGCGAGAGCGCGTAATTCTCGGTCGTGCACGGATATCAGGACGTGCGTAAAAAAGAGCGACGGAGAGAAGGAGCTGAACCGGAAAGAGGACCCGTGGGCGAGCAAGGCGCGCAGGGATGGCGCTTTCAACCGCATTGCAGAATTACCCGGCCAAGTTCCTGCTCGGAGAGGATAAAACAACCGCCAGCGGCTGGCTGGCCGACGCCGAAATTTATGACTCGCTTATATGCCGAAATGGAAAAGCGCATGGAAGTCAAGCTTACCCAACTTTGCGCTGCCGGCCGGATAGTATCGCTTGAGTTTATCGAAACTTCACGCGGCGATTGCGAATTACTGAGGTGGAATACATGACACATGGCCAACCTTTTATACCGCCATACGTGAATACCGTCATCCCAGTCTCTTAACATCTTGAATTCACTTTCAATGTTTGACTTTTTAACTGGATAAATAGGCTAGTTATCTATCTTTCATAAAACGACCGTGTGATGTATTTTTATAGACCCACCTCCTCCATAAACTGAATATCAATAAATATCATATTTATCTATTGAGCACTCGTAGCCCAAGAAAATTTTATTTTGGTGTTTACATCTCTTCTTTTTATCTCAGATCTTTAATTAATTGTTATAACTATACGCTGATAAGAAACGTTATGCTCGGCATATTGATCAGGCGGACGCTGATGTCTCTTTTCGTATTGCTAACAGATAGGGCGCAATTACGCGCGCCACGCGCAGGATGACGTCGACGTCAACAGCTTCATCGGCCCCGAAGAGAGGGAAGTTCGGCCTTTACCGAACAACACCGGTTATGCTTCTGGCTTTGATGGTCTGCTATGGGCATCTACGCTTGCCACCTACCCCTGGCCTTGTCTTCCTACTCTACCTTCCTTATTTCACGTGCAATTGTAAGTGCTACTCCTCCGCGCCAGGAATCGCGGCCACGTCCGCGCCAGTTTCTCGAGATGTAACTCCGTAGATCGTGACTGCGCGAATCCACCCGGGGGAGACATACGTTCGTCGCTACGCTATTTCCATTGAAACTACCTCGATGGGCGCAATGTCTTGTATTAAAGAGTCTGACATAGTGTCAAGAATGTAACGCGAAAACTTGCGAGGAAAGTTGTTTCGTTATTCTTTTAAGCATTTAAATAATAATGCTGATATTCTTAAACTCATTCGCAGATATTTGAATTTTTTTTACATATATTTTAATTCTCAAATTTTCAAAATTTTGTATTTAAAGATATTTTTAACGTTATTTCTGAATCTTTATATTCACATGTTATAAATGACAATAACGCAAGAATTCTCAATTAATAAGATGTACATGGCAAATAATGAAATTATTTAATTAACTGCCATTATCATAAAAGAGTATTTTAATCAATAACAATATCATATGTATTGACAATCCCTTATTAAAGCTAACGCACGCGAGAAAATTGGTGCAATGACACGAGAATTTCTCACAACTAATAACAATGGGATTATTTAATTAATTGCTATTATAATGAAAGATTATTTTAATTAATGACAATATTATATGAAATGACAATCCCGAAGCTAATGCACGCGAGAAAATAGTAATGACGAAAATTCTCAATTAATAAGATCACACAGCATATGCATGGTAAACAATGGATTATTTAATTAATTATATCATTATTATAAAAAAATTTTAATCAATGATAATATCATATGAACCGACAACCTCTGTCGTAGCTAATGCACGTGAGCAAACTGACGCAATAACGCGCAAGAATTTCCCCTATTAACAAGATCACAGTACGCGTAGTAAACAATGGGATTATTTAATTAATTATCATTATTACAAAAAATTATTTTAATGAATAACATTATCATATGAACTGACAACCCCTGTCAAAGCTAACGCATGTGAGAAAATTGGTGTCATGCGGTCGTATCACACTCACTGATTATGTGCGTTGAAACGCTCTCCTACTCGCTTTCCTATAGTTATTAAGCATGCCGCTGTTATATTATTATACGTCGATATAATACGTGTTTTACAACTGTAACGCATCTGAAAAGGCTGTGTACTTTGATGTCACGGTATCAGTACTAATATTACGTTTTCATCAAAGTTTACGTCAAAACCGCAGCGCGTATTTGTTCGGAGGATATAATCGAGATGTAATGCGCGATTCGCTCACACGCGATCGATCATATCCGCGTACCTCGCGGAACTTTATCCCGACTCTGCCCGTGGATCAATCTGATCCATCAACGAAAGATGAATCCGCCGCTCGTTGAACAACCTAAGATTCGCGTGCAGGAAGAAACGGTGAATAAATCAAATCGCAAATGCGTTTGACGTGTGGTCAGATTGCGAAGTTTTCCGCGGAATTGGCCGCAAGTCGAGCTCTATATCACCGAGACCGGGAAGATCGCGCGCGCTCGTTTCGCTACATTCCTGGATTGCATCGCGGGAATTGTCGGTGCGTCGTTTCTCCCGATTGATTGCGCTAACGCGAAAATTGTCACGGTATAAAACGATGTAACATTACAATGCGACAAATCAAGAAATTTTATTCCGATTGATTATATAGAGACGAGCCGAAATGATAAAGTAACTTGACATACGCTAGCTGACAATGCTTCAATTCATTGAGATTTTTTAATGCTTATTTAGTCATTATTCGAGTGTTAACTAATATAATAATTAAAAAGAGAGATTTTTGGATTTATTTGTTATACAGAAAGATATGCATATTCATATTTAGCAATAGGGGAGAGTTGGATATTACCGAGCCCCTATAAGAACTGAAGCGTATATCTAAGCTCAGAAATGCTTCAAAAAAACAAAATGTGCAATTTTAGATAGATAATTTATTTGGCTATCCATATATCATAGCAATAATCTTGAAAGTTAAACACAAACTGAAATATTAATAATTTTCCAAAAAATGAGAAAACGCGGTATTATCAAACTGGTCTGATAATATCGTGACCAGGTCTGATAAAATCGTGCCCAGTTTAATAAAACCGTGCCTAATTACTCTGGCTTCAGCCAGTGACATGAAGTAGAACACAATAACAAAATGTTTTTTTTATATTTATCCATTAATATCGTCTGGTAGATACCTACATATAAAAATAAGTAAATGTGTTAACAAATAACAATCATTATAAATTCAAATCAAAACCTAAGCAACGATCTTTTTTGTAAGCATCTTACATTGTAAACTAAACAGTCTTGGTAACTCTTGACACACAGTTATCGTTATACCTATGAGTATTATACCTTAGGTGTGAAATTATCAAACTCAATTATTTCACTTTACAACCTTAAAATATATAGGAAAGAAACGCGTGTTTCTAAAATCACTTTGCAACCTAATTTTATAGTGTTTTAGCCTATCAAATCCGTCAAATTTATTTCTCTAATGTAAATATTATATTACTCATCTCTTATCGAAACTACCAGCAAAATTGCAACGAATAAGCAGAAAAGCTTCCAGAGCGCAGTGTCTTTACATAGACGGCCGGAACAAATTGACGGCGCATGCGGGTGGGGTATTTTGTGTTACTCTATAATATTAACATCATTGTAGGCGCGTAATACAAATAGTTATTGAGTTAAACAATGGCGCGGAATTGTCAACCGCGCGGTAATATCCAACTCTCCTCTATCTATGTTATAACATACAGGTATTTAATAATGTAATATAAAAAATGTAATATATTATATTCACAAATATTTTCCTTTCTTTGGAAAAAAAGAATCAATATCGATTTTACAGCTATATAAGTAATAAACTCTATCACATCGTAAGCCTCAAATTAATATGAACTTAACGACGATGCGCTTCGCGCAACAGATCGCAAAATTTTCTGATCATTCCGCATATCGATCGGAAATTAAGCGGGTCCGAGTAGTCGCGTAATTAGTCATGTAATCCCATGGAGAATATGCGGAGAAGTTCGAGGGGACTGAATGAAGGAGGGATCCAAGGTGGACTCGGGGGAATTCGCGAATCCGGTCACGGTAGAAATTAATTTTCGACCAGTGGCGGCGGCGACGGGAGAGGGAATTTAATGGCGCCTAGAAATCAGGAGTGATCGTGCTAATTCGAGACTTCGTCCACTTCGCTTTAGCTCCTCGTATTCCGTCGATATTTGGCCGAGATCGTGGAAAGTATTTGCATAACAGTGATATAAATTAACTTGAGAAATATAAAGAAATAAAGTGCGTTTTATTTGTGATTTTAAAATTATTTTAAAACACTTGAACATCTGTCTATTTGCTCGTTTCGAGATTTGCTCGTTTAAATTGCCACATTTATATCGTTAAATAGTTTAAATTAAATTCTATAACACAATATTTCGAGATTAGAAATATTGTTCGTAAAAAGATGTATAGAACATAAAAGGATGTATAGAATGTTTCAGAACTATCGGAATTTTCTTATATTTACGCATGCTTTAATTAATCTGACAATTATTTTCGTAACAAAGTTTTGGATAATCTTCCAAGAAGAAAATCTTCTAAGTTTTCTGTGTTACATTTCTTCGTAATTAATTCTCAAATTTCTTAATTCTGCAAAAACAAATATACCTACTACAAATTATAACTATAAAGTATAAATTTCTAATGTAAATTAAATATATATATTTCTATTATTATCTATTTGCTACATTAAAACTTCAATCCATTAAAATATTTTATTTCTTTATATCCTTACAAAGTAAAATTTATATTAACAGATAGGGGACAAAGAAAAAAGAAAAAGAGTTTATCTAAATTATTCAAAATGCTGAAAGAAATGAGAATATTTAAGAGATACTCTATAGAATCGAGAGGAGCCTAATAAGGAACACATAAATCAAACCAGACTACCGCGACAAGAATATGGCACAACTAACCAATTTTCCTTTCTCGCGCTATTCTCTGAATTGGGAGAAGATGAACGAGACGCGATTATCCGATAAAAACTAGCCGTTCGAAATCGGGTAAATATTTATCAAGCAACACGAGCGATCGTTCGGTCAAGCGAAAGCGGCGTCGCTATTGTCACGATCGGACATTAACGGATGGCTTCCGCGGCTCGGCCGCGCATAAGATGCAACCATTTTTTCCCAGGCACCGGCAACTTTTCATTCTCTACCGCGCGCCGCGATGCATCCGAGATGCTGCATTCGATCGCGTGCGATCGATGCGCTCCTGTCGACTGTTCTGACTTGATACTTAATCAAAATTGCTTACGACATTTCAATAGTATCGAACCAATTTGTATTATTCGCATTACACTGTTAATATATACCTACTTATATTTAGCACATCCCAAAGATAAAATCTCATTATATCTATTTTTTTCATTATAACATTCAGTCGGATGTAATAAACAGCGAAAATTTGAAGTTAAACGAGATTCATTGTAGTCGCAAGAGATATAGAGTCACTTTTTTCCGCTTCCACGTTTAACGCTGTCGCGTCAATTTAGTTCATTATTTCGAGAACAACTTTTATTTAGAACAGCTTTATTGGAATTGAACGAGGAGAATGGCGAAAAGAAAGAGGAGAGAGCGTCAGAGCGAGAGAATAAAAAGGCAAAATCGATTACTCGCAAAAAGTCTGTCCTTCGTTAAGGAACCGCCTTGTCGTCATCTTTGTCCATTTCGGCGGAGCTCATATGTGAGTCGCATCACCCGCTGCAATTACGCTGCAACCTCAAAAAACTCGTTAATCTGGAAGATAATCAGCCCGCCGAAATGTAAGCTCGAACGCGCCGTGCCTCGCCCGCGCCGCCTCGACGGTACCCATTAAGTTTCCATACGTGCGCGGAAAATTAGCGAGATAAATCCGCAATGCGTAGGAAACGCTCGGCGAAAAGAGCGAGAGTCACGATCATAAATTGCAAATGCAATTGAAGTTTGTACATTCTCAGTCACCGGTCTGTGGATATATATTGTCACAATTTCTAGTGGTAACTAGTAAATTTTAACTGCTTTTGTTACTTCTTTGCTAATAATTGGTAAGTAGTAGGAAATGACGTAGTTGCATTTGTTATTTATAAGAGAATAAAACATTTTATACATGTAGAGGTACATAACATTATATGAAATATACATACGCATATTCAATAGAATGTTATTTATATTTATATATAGAATATATAAGATTATTTTAGAGAATCGATGACTAAAGTATAGAGAAATGCAACGAAGTTAATTAGCAAGATAAATATTCGTCTTCCGAGAATTTCAAATCTATATAGCGGGTTTTTTCATAAATATATGTATGTATAATTTTACTAAAATCAGAAATTCTATCTAAACTGTTTTACAAATTGCATGCATTAGGCTTACTATTCCGACCGAGTATTAAGCGGAATTTCTCGGGAATTGAGGAAGCAGGTCGCACGCGTGGGATTATGTATGGCCCGGCTAGATGATACAATAGTGGGCCTGGAAATCCCGTATGGATTATTCCGCGAACGATGGACTCGGTTGACCGTCTGCTTTCGTCACTTCCGAATGGCTGCCTCGCCGGGATTTCTGCGCCGCGCGTCGAGCAAGACTCATCCACGGGATGGATCGGCATTCGGCGCATAATGAACGTTTGCCAAGTAATTATCGCGGCCACGTGCCCGCCGTGTAATTAAGAAAACGTACGAGTTGCAACTCTTCTCCATACTTCTTTCGGGTTATTCTTTTTTTCTTCCGACTAGACTGGATTAGCGATTTTCTGTGAAACGCGCGCAGATGCACATCGCGTAATTTCAGCGCGAATTTAACATGTTTGTGCGAAATGGAGATTTTTGTGCGAAGATTACTCGGTTTACGCAAAATTTTGTAGTTAGAATAAAGTTGATTGTATAATAAGTTGCATTTAAATCGTGCTGATAATTTCATATAAAACTTAATCTAGGTGAGAAATATCTATATATATATTAACAAAAAATTGTTCGGAAAAATTGTTTACGTAATTGCTAATCTTTATATTGGTTATAAAAGCTATAAAAATGAAAAAATTGCGTATCATTTCTCATCTTTATTTCTCAGTGTTTATTTGGTGATTTATTCACCGTGTTCTCGATGAGTCCAATTAATGGACATTTGAGATTCGATGATAATTTACGTTTAAATTAATATTGGGGAATTATTTTCAATGTTACGATAGCAAATAGTTTGATATTTTAATATCTGAATCGATTTGATTTATTTACTAGTTGATTTATTTACTTATGCGCAATATAATCAGGATTTGGTACACAATACTGTCATTCGAATCGTCGTTTTTGGAATATTTTATATTACACAGATTAATAATATTAATTGCATGCTTCAGTTTCATATTATAGTTATATATTTATCTTTATTGTACCTCTGTTAAATTACTGACCAATTTAAAGCATTTTAATTATCTAATATCATCAGAAAAGAATCAGCGTATTAACTACATAATTTAATGTGCCATAATGTGTACACACTTTATAATGTATTTTTGCTTGGTGATCCATTGCAATATGAGAATTAAAATAAGTACAGAATTTTAAAAATTTAATTGTGTACAAATCATGTAGCTATATTGTTTAGCGCTAACTTTATACACATATTATTTATTCATTGTCCTTCTTGGAGAGCTTATGTTCACGAGCAACGTTGCTACTTATTCCAAAAGATTAACTCTGCAAGAAGTCCTGCGAGCGGAATCTTGATCCGCCGGGTAAAAACGAACCGGCCGGCATGTACCGAGAGCTGCGGCGGAGTAAGGACGAGCTCCTCGAGACGGAATTGAAGGAACGAAGAACCGATGGAACGAAATTGCCTGCGATGTACGATGAACGTAAGTAGGGTGGATCGCGGGCTGGGTTAGGTCCCCGATCTCGTTAAGACACAATAAAATTGCACGGCGTAAAAAAAAAGGCCGCGAGGCAGAGATTGCTCCGAGCGATCTTCTAATCAAGCTCCCGCCATCTCGCCACCCTTGCCCTTTCTTTCTATTTTTTTTCCTTTCCCGCAATCCCAGATACTTATTATCGCTCGCAGCGCCGGCTTCGATCTCCGATCGAGACGATATCGTTCGGCAACAATTTTCACTCTGACGATTACAAACTCGGATTTCCCGAAAAGTCTCTAAAATGTTTCGAGTGCGTTATTAAATTCCAATTAAGTTCATTCGTATTAGACATTATTTTTGCACTTTGTATAGTTTAAAGTCAAATAACTTTATTTCTCATTTAAACTTTTTGTACGGATTAATTGTTGATAAAGTTTTGTTTCTTCTTCTTATAAGAGAAGCTCGCAAACCCAAAAATTCTAATTTTGATAAAACTTTACACACATGTAGGGGTGGAAGGGTAAATAGATGAATTTAGACATTTTCAATTGCGCCCTAAAAACATTTCCAAGGTGAAACTACCCCTCATATGTAAAAACGGCGTTTTTTTTTCCTTGAGAAGTATTCGAGATATCAAAAAATGTTTTTATAAAAGTTTTATAGTAAGAACGCCTCTATATTTAACCATTTGCTCCCCCTCTGCATATATTATCTGTGCGTCAGATATAGGGAAGATATTCTCTCGATGGGTTGTCATTACCTTCCAAGAGTTGGCAATCAAATAAAAACCAACGATTTTCAGTTGGATTTGAACCCGGATCTTCGACTCATTAGAACAGTGCAAATCTCTGTGCCACGATCGCTAAAATTTTGTTTAGTGGACTTATATAATTATAGATATAATACATTAATTTAATTGTTAAATATTTTTTAACAAAAGCACATAAAAACAACTTTGCAAAACATGCAAAAAATTATAAAAGTGTAAGAGAAGCGGACGTTGGGTATAAGTAAACTCGAATACAAACGTGCAAAATCTTCAAATTTTTATCCGCGCACAATGTCGGCTGTTCTTTTTCGTTCACAACTTTTGTCTCTATGTACTTTTTGCTCTTCTTTTTTTAACATTTGCGACTGGTATAGCGGTGCATTCAGTTGTTAATAGATCAGTTTTTTCAAAAGAGATTTAATAAGTGTCTTGCAAAAACAATGTGAGAGAATAGTAAGTCAACTATACAGCTAATAAATACAAGATGTTAAATTAATAAAAAAATTTTATTCGTATTTATAATCAATATTAAGTAAAGTAAACGTTTCGGTTTGACTATAAGCCTTTCTCCGAACTATTTTAAAATAATATACATAAAAGCAACTAGTAGTTTGTTCACCGAATAAATGATTAATATATAAGTAAAGTTAAAAGAGTGTAATTTGAAAGAAATCCTACGACGCATTGTAAAAAAAGCCAGCGTATATATAATATTTTAATGTCTTATAAAAGTTATTAATGTGTACGTAGTGCACTAAAATTATACATAATAAATATGAATAAATCCTATTTGTTTGTGCAGACTTGTATTCTCGCTGTTCTTGTAAAAACAGAAAAGAATTATCTATTCTCTTTAAAGGTTTTCTTGTCCTTTTTCAATATGTAAACCTTTTCATTTTATACGCACTAACTTTGCCGTCAATTAGCTCAGATGCAGCTACTTGACTGATCAATCTTGAAAGCTCATAGCTATTAAAATAGATGCGTAAAAATTGGGTCAATAATGCGATAAATTTAAATAAGTAAAAGAATTTTACATCAGCTTTGTAAAATTTTTTACGTACCATCATCGTTGCAGCACAACCTGCACAACTGCGCGCGTTTAATGATTCTCTTTGAAAATATTCTTATTGTTCCTTAATAAATGCATTTGTTCGCTTGAAACACACGTTATATCTTTACCTTTAATTAATTCCGGTCTCTTTCTCGTTCGCGAACGCTTATATTAAAATGGGAGATGCGAGAATTGGGTCAACAATCCGCTAAATATACCATAGCCACAGAGGAAGGTTCAATCGATAGAGGAATTAAGAGTTAAGTCAATAGTACGCGGGGCAACCAGTGACGTTGCCACGATGATGCAATAAATCTAAGGTTCTTTTATTTGAGGAGGCTCGTAGTCGTCATTCGCAAGGACAATCGTCGCGGCACAAGGCTTGCATGACATAACACAATGGGTTCTCAATCAGAGGATATCCAGCTAATTTATCTCAGCTAAGAATGAATAGCGATCTCAAAATCTGAGGCCAATAATTTTAAAAAATAATAAGCGTATAATACAGACATAAAAAAATATTAAAAAAATAAAGTTTCTTCTTATTCTGTGTACAATATATAATTTTAAGGCAGTGATATATGTTACCATTATAAGCAAAATTAATTCAAATATTGTACAATTATTTAATATGTTTGTAATTGTTTAATATTTTAATATGTTACTGAGCAAAATTATTTCAAATATTGTATAATTTAATAATAATATTGTTTTATTTTGTATATTATTGATATATATTTCTTTAATATTTTTATATAAATCTACTTTTTATATTAAAAGATGTTCAAATATTAAATAATATAAAAATTTAACAATACTTTTTCAGTATTTTATGTTTATCTCATACGCTTTTATATATTCTTTTTTAACAAGTCAAAGCAAAATTTTATGTTTCCTTACAACGACACAGTGTTATTTCTCGATCATATCCAAGCTTTTATTCGCTATTGGTACAAATCGTGAAACAACATTTCAGTGTTTATTTTCTATCGCACAAGTATGCTGAAATCCGGGTTTAATCGCAATTCCCGTTTGTAATAATTTTGATTTACGATAAGATCTGCAGAGACTCGACAATAATTCTGCTTGATAAAATGATAAATATCTAAAATATTCCGAGAGCATCGATATACATGAATTTAATCAAAACCGCAAAACATATTAAATTTGTATTACTTAATGTCAACATAAAAATAAATAAATAAATCGCTGTTTACTCAAGAAAAAAATGTCTTCCATTATCTTATATTCGCGATCGCACGTTTACTTTACCCTTTTAGTTTTGCCTTTTATTTTACTTTCGTCTCCGCGGGACATCTGCACTAACTTTCGCAATAATTTTTCTTTTATGAATATTTTAAAACAAGAGTGCACCGACCAAACAAAAGATACGAGAGATATTTCAGAAAACGTGCGCGCGCGCCGTAATATACATACATGCATTCGGAGAGTTAATTCAGTACAGACAATTGCGTATACACGCGCGCGCGCGCACGGAACGCGCGTAATCGCGATCCGGGGGGTGCGCGCGCGGTCGCGTATCGGTGCGTTCTAATTTGTCCGGCTGCAGCAGCCCCGGGATTGCGCGGCCATAATCGCGTATGAATGCGTACAGTCGCATGCATCGCGTGAGTAGCCGTGCCTCGTATCGCGCACGTACGTATACCACCGGATTCCGGCGCGTGATCGCGTCCGCAGAATAGGATTTTCACGAGGCGCGCACGAATTTCTCTCGCTATGAAAACGCTCGCTCGCGCGCGTGTTCAGCCGAATTGCGTCACACGTCAGAGTATCTCGCGAGCTCTCTTGATCACGGAATTTCTAGAAACATTTCTGCTTGCCATATAAGTAAAAGTAGAGGTAAATTGGTATACACCCAAGTAAGTGTAATTACAGACAAACTATAGATCTAATTACAAATCAGACGTGATACAATATGCTTTATCGACCTTATATTTCGCAAATATTGGTTAATTAATTATTAGAATAATTAATACCGCGTATTACATGTGGGTATGTATACGTAAAATTACAAATTTCCAAATTTGATGATAACATATATGATATGCACATATTAAAGAGCACATATATATGTAATTATCTTAAGTTGCAAATGTTAACTGTTCTCTTTTTGATATTTTTTTTTATTTTCTTTTTTAATTCACTCACGATAATCTTCGCTCTCATGAGACTCAAAACAATTGGTTGCAAATACGGATGCAACATTTATACCCGGAAAAAATTGTTTGAACGGACTCGTTGTCGACGCGGCAAAAGTTAAAAGCTAGCAGAACATCGACATTGCGATAGAAAATGGCGACATTTACACTATATAACTATACATGAAGCCTCGGTAGCTCGATTTTTCGGCGCAACGCGGTTTTCACCTGGGTTTTCCAAATGGAAAAGTCCGATAATGGTGCAACTATTTAAAGTGCACCAGGCAATAGCAGACCTATTTTCAATATTGCACAACGCAATTTCCACCTTGTATATATTCAATTCTTGCCGTTGTATCTACGTTATCTTCTTCCTTTTTAAACAGTCCTTAGCGAAATATCGGAATGCAATACTCAGATAATCAATTATTTATATACATATATTCCGCTTTTATAAATTACAATTTTCTTCATACAAGAAAATGCTAAAAAGATGCAAGAAATAAAAGTTGCGGTATGCACTGTAATAGATCCGTTGAATGAAATGGCATTAATAAAGATAAATTACATTGTGTGATATCTAACTAATTATAAATGATATTTACGTAAATGGTATTTACTTATTGCGACTCAAGATATATGATTTTATATTGTTTGAATAATAAAAAAATAGAATAGTGGTAATACTACTTATTTGTGATGTTGTTCCAAATTACAAAATCTCAAAATGCTTATACAAGCAATTGGTTTTCTGTTATATTCTTTTTTAAATTTTATTAATAAATTTTATTACATTTTGTAATTTTAAATTTTATTCCTCTTATTATATAAGTTGTTAATTAATTTACTCGTTGCACAAACTTCTAAAAAAAAAGTAATATAAGAGAATTATAATAAAGGTATTATAAGCCAGTGGTTTAAGCATGTATAAAAAATTAGCTAACATTATATTTGGAAAAAAAGGATTGTAAAAATAAGTAATAAGTCAGAAAATATAATTTAACTTTTCTCTCAAATTTAACAGTAATAAAAGTGAAAATAAAAAATCGGTAAATCAGATGTTTGTGAAAACGAAAGTGCGTATTTAAAGTTTATAATATGAGATAGAGAACGGGACGATTTACATATAATAAATGCGTAAGTCGTAGTTTCCGAATTCGGAATTTTTAAATTTGCCGTCATCCGTATTTTAAAGTCTACCTCCTCGACCAAGTTAAACCTCTGTTTTGTATTCGTCTAAAGTTCGTTCAAGAAATTCTATCCGAGTCATATTACCTCGTCACGAGTGGCTTTACCGCGGCGCTTCTTATAAATTGAATTTCGGGGGAGACTTTTAATGCACCATCAGAACACATATGCGTGTGGATCGATTTAAAAGTATCAAATCAGTGCACGCGTATTTCAATTCTTTGACATATTTATAATTACATTCACATTTACAGGACACTGATATTTAATTTCAGCGTGTTAACAAAAGAAATATGTCGGTTTTGATTTCAAAGTTGAACAATTTTTAAGTTCGCCACTCGGTAAAAAGTTGCGGGGCAAGGTAGATAGCATTAACATAATGCGATCCGCTTATTTGGAAAGTGATGTAAGTTCAGTTTTGAAACATTATGCATTTCAATGAGAAACGGGATATAAACTCGCGCGGCGTATCGATTTCAACAAGTTCCTCGAAATTGGCGAGAGAGACTTACACTACTTTTACGATACTCATATCACTCACGAAGCGACTCATATCAAACTGTAGTAAGAGCTTATGCTTGCGCTGTCGAAGCTACGACGGCATTCTGAAGCAGTATTATCTCGTGAGAACGAAATTGTAAATACAAATCTTCTGTAAAATTACGACGTAACTCTATTTCGGGACGTTCGATAACGCAGCCATGACTTTTCAGTTACATAAAATGCCGAACCACTTTAAGACGCGCGGAGAGCTGAAGAGTAAATACGCAAACGATCGGTCTCGTAATATTTAATGCCGGCAAGCGACAGGTCATCGATCGGTCGGTAGACTTCTGTCTGTAGTCGCGACCTCGACAAAGGTTTCGCGCGCATTATATCCGGCGACTTTACATATCCGCGTAACTATGCAGCGACAATTTTGCAGGATATTTTTTCTAGACATTTTAATTATTTTGAAATAAATTAGACGATAAAGCAATATAGACAATATAGACAAAAATGCTCTTAATTTAATTGTGTATATAATAATAATAATAATAATAATAATAATTGTTGCTATTTCTACATATAATAATAGTAAATAATAGTAAATAATAACAATAAAACTTTAAAAATAAGTTTAATATTATAATATACATTTGCTTTTAGATAGACACGTGTGTTTTCACATTTCACTAATTACTCTTTATCAGATTGTTTAAAATTATAAAACTATTATTACCTTATTCGATCTGTTCTCGATTTCCAACATTTCGGAAATTCAGAAATTTCAGATCGATAATTTTCACCTGCTGAAACCGTCAGATCGAAAAATTTTCTTAGAATGAGTGATGATTCGGCTATTCTAGAATTCTTGAATATTTATTAGTTTGCCAATTTTAGAATATGAAGCATTGTTGACTTTAGAACGCTCGTAATTCGCTCGTAATTTGGAGATGCAAACTTTACAGTTCAAGCACCTCGCAAATCTTAGTAAGTAAAAAGTTTAGCATTATAAGAAGTTTTAATTCAGAAATCTCAGTATTTGTACAAATCAAATAAAATTTTAAATCTGCTTAAAGTAAAAAAAAAAATTGTAAATTTAAAAGAACCTGTTGGCATGACAGCACACAAAGAAACAATTTTTTTTACGGTAACTTCGCCGTTTAGCAATTCCACAATGTGGATATTCACGAATTTTTGCAATCTGTGTTATTTGAGAATCCGTGGATATAGCAACTTTGAAATTTTCAGTCTCGCAGTTGGTGCAAATAAAACAACCAGTTCCGGTTGGATGATCGCCAAAGATGAGACCGAACCGCGCGATGAAACTATCGAAAACGTTCGGGGGCTATCAAACTTTCATACTTCGAAAATCCACTAATACATCCCCCTATATATATACATACATAGGTATAACATACAGGATCTGGAAGCGACAATACACACATGCGCGCGAGCATGGTATGCGTTCGCACGTGTGTATATATACACGTTCGTCGAGTAATCTCAACCCCAATATCCGACTGACGTTTTGCGACGGTGACTGCATCTCCTTACTATTTCATACTTTGCCATTCCTGGGGGGAAACCGACTCCGCTCTCCACTTCTCGGAAAACCTATTTCTTGGGATATCCGAACGAGGGTGAAATAAAAGGGATAGCTGAAATAAAAGGAGTGAATAAAATAAAAGGAGGGTAGTGCGGCGCGAGATTGCCGAGGTTTGGTGGTACCAACATGCGCTCGCGGTATCAAGTTCGCTTCCTTTCTCCCTCTCCCCCGTTCCTTGTACTCCCTTCCTCCTGTGTCGTCCATCCTGCCTCTTAAAGTATCAAGAAAAGGATTCAGTGCAAGACCCGAATGATGATTTTATTTCAGCGTCGAAGAATGATTACATATGTCGCATCAGAGCATATTTATCACCCCGGGGTTGTCTCTGGAAAAACGCGGAGATCTTCTTTAAGCTTATACCCTCGGAAATTAAATTATTAAATCCGATGTGCACCGCCGCGAAATCAGCCGGAACATCGTGTCCCTTAAATCCCGGTATCTTCCTCCGGGAATTGCAGCCGCGCATATATGTATATAGGGTGACCCAAAAAAACTCGTATAAAAATAAAAAACTTGTCCGTTTGAAATTGAGTTTTGATTGAGCTGAAGCACGGAATCGTATTTTTCTTCTTAGTTGATTTGAAGTTATAACATAGATATATTGAAGTTTAGATATCTATATATCTTAATTGAAGCTAATATAGTACAAGAATGAAATTAAATTAATCAAAATTCTAATTTAAATCAAAATAATACGTAAAAGTAAAAATAATATTTTTTTTTACTTAAATCAATGAAATATCGTTATTTAAGTATATCTGTTGGCAGGATTGCTGAAATTTTATTCAAGATACCCGATATGTGCGGAGAGCCGATCTCCGAAATGTTACCCCAGGTTCCTTCTCCACCTTTTTCGCTTTCTGCCCCCTTGCTCGCGAGAAAACGAGTGGCGGAAACGCTTGGCTCGGTGACCGTGTCGAAACCTGACACACGTATGTGCGTACATGTTCAGCAACACACATATAGTTACAGTTATGTCTCAAGGAGTATTCAACATCCATATATACCTTAGTATGACGTCGTGCAGTAGCGATTGCATTTCACTTTGATTTTTCATGTGTTCCATTCCGTTAGAAAACGTTTCGTAATAACAAAACGATGTGAAGTTCAATGACGCGCGAGATATAAAAGAAATGATTACTGGATATTAATGATGTAGTAAGAAAATTAATTACTTTCTCTTATATTACTTGTCTAGAACTCAAGAATAAAAAGATTCAACGAGTTAAACTCCAAAAACAAAAACTTATTAAAAGGAGAGATAATTTCTTTACATTATAAATTATAACAGAAATAATTATACAGTTTTTATTTCCTAAGTATTTTACTTTTTAAAGTTAATTAAAACGACGAGAACACTGTTATTTACACCATTATTTATCATTTGATGATGTGTGAATGATAACAATTTTATCGTATCAAAAACAAAATGCTTTTATTGATTTTGTCATAATAATTACTTTTCTTCAACATCTTATACGTTCGATTGTATAATTATTAACACAATTTTTCTCAATTATTAAAAAAAACATTTCAACAAATACTTATAATTTAATACCTATTTCACTTAAATGTATAACAATATTTAATTTTAATTATTAAAAATGAAAAATTGAAAATACAAATTAATTAAACTTCTGGCACAAAAAAGTCGATTCGAAATTGCTCCAAATAGTAAAATCTCATCGCTACATAATAAAAGAAGAAACTTATATACTAGTATATGTATATGCGCAAAAATTTATAATTTTTTTATCAGAATTTCATTTCAAACTTCTTTTCTCGTTTCAACTATATAAATCATATATAAATGACATCATTCAAGCAAGTTTTCTTCGTTTAACGTAATATATATCTCATCTTCAAGATTTATATAGATTCTTGCGTATATACGAGTATATAAGTCTTGTTTTGACATTTCTTTTTTTTCTGTGAAATATACAGTTCTTTTAAGACACCGTGAAAATGTCTTATTTTTTTAAACTATGAAACACTGTCATCGATTGACGCCACTTTTGAACAGTATATTGCTAAAGTGACCTAATTTTTCTCATCGACCGCTTACCAAAAAACTATGACAGTCATTTAGATCATAGAGAGAATATATTACACTTTTGCGCGTGCAATTTGCGATTTCGCGCATCGCGTGCAATTTAATGCATTTATGGATCGAAATACGTCTAAAATTGTGGAGATCGACATCGAATGCAACGATTAGCGGAGAGTATAACATACCGAAGAAGTTCACAGGCGATACAGTAAGTACAATGAGATTTTATCGCGGGGAATTTCCGGACAAATAAGAGTCAGGTAGGTACGTTCAAAACCACAGAACATTTGAGTTTGCAAATACTGCGAAGGAATCCGACCGAACTGAAAGGCCCGGCGCACAAGGTGGAAGTGGAAACTATAATACGGAGGTTTGCACAAGGTATATTCTGGGACATATACCGAATCACATGAATGTAGTCCTTGATAGTATTTCGAGTATTAGATACGATCATTGTGTAAATCCAAACTCTGACGACTTTAGTCAAGTATTGCAAAAATAAAAGAATGATAATAATTAAAGAAGAATTAGTTTAGTTCAATTTTAAAATAACAATTTTAAGAAAATGTTATAAATTCACGATGCATATAATAATTTAGCTTTTGCGAAGCTTGTAACAAAATTATACAAAAATTTCTTTTCTGTTCCTTTTTCTGCAATTTTCGACGCTTTTATTAAAAAGACTTATTTTCAATTAAAATATTCAACTAAATATCTAAATTTCTGCATAATATATTCTCGAGAAGAATATTATTTTGATAATTTATAAAATATTGTTATTTTTTATCACTTTTTATGATACATGATTATATATATAAAAGTCGACTTTTTCTATTTTATTTATTAATAATTTCTTGTTTGCATTATAATTCCTTTTCCCATATGGCGGAAGTTTTAAAAAGAGGGTCAATGCAAAATCGAATTCTCCATTTCATCGCAAACGTGCAATGTCGGTATCGTTATATGGGTATGTTACTTGATGCGAGAGGGAGACTGCGCCTTGTCAATATTGGTCTCAAGTGACAAAGGACTAATCAGGACTAGGCTCAGTGGTGGACATATTGCTTATTGCTGCCATTGCCTGCTCATACAATCTCACATGCGAGCTTCACAACATCCCAATATCCGGAAAACAATATAGATATCGCTATACGTTGCATAAGTTGCGAGATCAATCGTGTTCGACTAGAGAGAGCTTGCCAGTTCTTTTAATTCACAATATCAGTTTTACATAAAAGTTTGATAAAATAATATTTGTGGTGCAATACTGTAGCTTTTACACACACGCACGCTAATTTATAATTGCGAATCAAAATTTCGTTAATTTTCATAGTAATCGAAGGCTATTAAAATGTATAAGTTACTTCATAAAGTGACACCGTTAAATAATTCTTTGTGTAAAAATTATCAATTATCGCTATTGTCGGTACCGTTATAATTTTATCCCCATAACCTCTTTTTCCTTTCGGGAATCGTTATTTTTTCAGTTTATTATTTTTTCGCGCGACAGTCCTCGAGAGAATAACGACGAGTGATTTGCATCGCGGATATACGCTCAACAACAATGCATGAGCACTCTTCGCCCGATGAAAGCGGGTTGTATTCTCGAAGCAACCGGAAGTGGTTCTCGCAGTTTTCCCCAGTAATGGCGCATTCCCGGTTCTTAATCGTTGCATTTTAATTATCACTCCATAGCATTTCCGCGCCACGGTAGCAATTAAAAGCAAGGAAAGCATTAATCAGCTTGAAATCCGAGCAATTATTATTGCCGGGCAAAGTCTATTGAAAATATTCGGCACTGTTATTAATTAAAACTATATGCGATACTAACGATTAAAACTAATTAAAAGTATTAACCGATATTACAATTTCACGACGGTTCATCCGTTCTTTCTTTTTTACGAGATTTGACGAAACGCAGTAGAGTGTCATGGTGAGATCGGCACTTTACTATACAGAACACTTTACGACTCTCTCTTTCTCTGTACCAACTGTTTTATCTTTTCTATTTTTATTTACAGGTAGAGAACGCGGTAACATTGTGCGCGCGCACGTTTTGACGGCGCACAAAAGCTGGCGTAGATATTTGTTTCTCGGCCGAGAGGAACGGACGGCACGAATGTTGTCAGCGGGAATTGCTTGCTGCCGGATTAAACGTTCGCGTTTCCATGAGCGATCGATCAAAAGATCGACTGTCGAACGCACACCGTTGTCCTGATCCGATGGGGCCGAACGTAATGTCAGCTCAATCCCCTGCGCGTCCCTCATCACTGCCACACTTTATCTGCACCGTGTGCATTCTGTACTATACGTCGTGTGTGTGTGTGTGTGTGTGTGTGTGCGTGCGGCGCGCGTTTGAGATCCTTTCCATGTAGCGTCCACGAGCGATACGCGATTCGTACATTACGATATTGCGAGTCCCTGATGCATTGTTAAGTCTTCGCCTCGTCATAATCCTCGGCTGTAAACGTAATGTTGCGTGGAATTAAAATGCGGAACGCGCGTTTTCCTTTAGAGTTACCATCGTTCTTAATTCGAGCTGTTTTTTGAATCGCGAAAAATGCAGACGATAGAAAAATAGAGGATCTCTCGTTTACTTTATTTTTCGAATGCGGCTATAATACAATTGGTCGGATAAATTTTCATTCAAACTCGATTAATGCAATTTTATCTTAGGAAATTGTCGCTTTCCCGGACGACGATCTCGGGATAAATTAAAAATTACGATACGCGGCGAAAATCCAGCCAACTCCGACGACCAAGAAAAGAGTAAAAATCTGCGAAGGGGGAGAGAGGGAAAATAATTCCGTCTCCGCGGTAATCCGTAATTTAATTAACTTGGAACAATAGAAGAGGCTGCGCGAGACACCCGGATGGATTATCACTGCCCGGTGCAGTTGGATAACAGTATACATCACCGTATAAGCCCACCTACTTGGAGAACGCGGCGTACAGATCGAAGAGAGATGGGGGTAGAGGGGACGGGGCAGAACGATAAATCTTGTCGTTCCATTTCCTCGGTACGAGGAATCGATCGAACCAATGTCAAGTACTGTCGCTCGTTATGACTAAATCCGGCTCGTTTCATGAAGCACTTCCAGTTACTCCGACTGCAATCGCGGACGCAATCGGAGGAAAACGTTGTATTCTGTGCGATCACACGAATGACGAAGATGCGCGCGAGTCTGTTTTTGAAGAATCTATTCTTGGTAATTATAGTATCAAAAAATAAAGAAAAAGTAATTGCTTCTCATACATAAAGAATTCTAAACTTCTTGCATTTTAATTTATTCTATATAGATTAATTTAGAGTTAAATTTTTTAATAATAAAACATTCAAATTGAACAAAATCAGGCTCTAAAGATACAAAACCGATATGTGTCAAGCTTCATTACTTTTTAATAATTTTAATTATTTAGTTATTAATACAAAGTTTGGAGTTAAGGAGGTTCGATGGCTTCATCGGAGGGAGTAGTGGGACGCGGGGATTCTGGAAACAGCGCACTAGCGTTTGAAGTAGTGGGAATGAAGGGGATTGCTCTGATTGGTCGCCGCGTGTATCATGCGTGCTGCTGTTCACGTCGTTCACGACCATGACAGTCTATGCAGACGAAAAATCAAGCAATTTATGCTTTAATAATTAATTTTTCTACGAAATGTGCGGTAACCTTCCCCTTTCTTTCGCTCATTTATTTGTAACGTATTAAGTTATATGTGTATATTTTTTTGTCCTTATCATTTGCATTTTTTCTTGCACTTATTTCATTCTGAAGGTATATGCAATATGTCATTTCCCATAAAAACCATAAGAACCTATGTTAAAAATGCAGCCAGTTTCATGCAATTTTAATATGTTGTTCTGGAATGCAAAATAGAATTATGTGAATTTTTTGGGAATTTTTCACCGTCCCGTTTTGAAATAAATCTACTCCTAAAATTGTACTTTTTAGGTTTTTGGAGTAGATTTTTTTCAAAACGGGACGGTGAAAAATTCCCAAAAAATTCACATAATTCTATTTTGCATTGCAGAACAACATATTAAAATTTCATGAAATTCTCTGCGTTTTGTTGTAGCCATCGAACCACCTTAAAATTACCTAAAAATCTTGATTTAAAAAATTTTTTGTATAAATATATATATTAACACAGGTTGTTTTTTTGACCAAACTAACATTTATTCTTACGTTAACTCGACGCTTCGACACTGGTTTTGTGTCCTTATCAAGAGATTTCTAAAAGTATGCAAAACGAAGTCGTTACAAGCATGTTGTTACAGGAACGAATGTCGCACGAGAAACAATCAAGGAAATATCTACCTATATTGTTCGCAAATTGCATTAGCCACTCACAAAGTTCTTGCCGTTTTACTAACATTGTCAAATCTTAAAAGAGTCGCAGTCCAGAGCGAGCCGCAGTCATTATGTGAACGGAACCGACCGGTGACACGTCGTTCCGGATCGAAAGACAGCGACTGACTAATCGTCGATATAGAAATAAACGACTGTATAGGTCAAACAAATAAAAATAACGTTTAGAGAGTAATTATTACGTGGCTCTTATGATTCTATCGTATAGCGGATTGAGATTCTCAGTGTCTTTTTTTAAATTGATCGTGTTATTTTGTTCTTTTTTTATGTAAAACATCTCTGCAATCTCCCTTTTCCTTACATTTCTCTCTCTATGCATGATTTCCGTATCGGACCATTTAAAATTATGCCCGTGTGTAAGTCGGTGCTTGCTAACAACGGAGTGTTTATTCACATCTTTTTTGATGTCACCTAAATGTTCCTTCACACGAGTTTCCAAATGTCTTAAGGTTTGTCCAATATAAGAAACGTTACAGTCATTACATTCGATTTTGACCACTCCTGTTTCTTTCATATTTTCGAGCTTATCTTTACCCCGTTTTATAATTGAATCCAGCTTTTTGGGGATCGTGTAAAGGACATCGAGGCCACATCGGTTTACGGTCCGGCGAATATTCTCACTAAGACCCTTAATGTAAGGAAGCGCAATGTATTTCCGGGCGTCGAAAGTATTGCTTACATTATTACAGTCGGTGATGTTATTGCGATGTTTTAATTCTTTTAATCTGTTGTTAATTTGCTTATCAATCAGCTCTTCTGGGAAGCAATTATTCCTAAGTATGTCCCTCACAATTTTAATATTAGAACTGTGAAATTGTTTATCCGAAAGTAAAATTGCATGGTCAACAAGGCTTGTGATTGTATTATATTTGTATTTCAATGGATGGTTGGAAAAGTAATTTACATATCGGCCTGAGAACGTGGGTTTCCTGTGCCAATTAGTCATCATATATCATATAATCACCATATAATCAATTTAAAAAAAGACACTGAGAATCTCAATCCGCTATACGATAGAATCATAAGAGCCACGTAATAATTACTCTCTAAACGTTATTTTTATTTGTTTGACCTATACAGTCGTTTATTTATATATCGACGATTAGTCAGTCGCTGTCTTTCGATCCGGAACGATGTGTCACCGGTCGGTTCCGTTCACATCATGACTGCGGCTCGCTCTGGACTGCGACTCTTTTAAGATTTGACAATGTTAGTAAAACGGCAAGAACTTTGTGAGTGGCTAATGCAATTTGCGAACAATATAGGTAGATATTTCCTTGATTGTTTCTCGTGCGACATTCGTTCCTGTAACAACATGCTTGTAACGACTTCGTTTTGCATACTTTTAGAAATCTCTTGATAAAGACACAAAACCAGTGTCGAGTTAACGTAAGAATAAATGTCAGTTTGGTCAAAAAAACTACCTGTGTTAATTTTTCACTGACAAAACAAAGAATTTTGGAAAATATATATATTAAGTATTTCGCTATTACTCTTCATTATACATATTACATTTTTGTATTTTATACGTATGTATATTTTTACTTTCTATTCGATTGTCGTATATTCATAAAGTGTATTGCAATTCTAAGTCTATTGTTCAATCTATTCCGTGTCAGTAATTTTTATTGCTACACGGTTCAATTTCACGGTTTGATCCTCGTCTACGCAAATTTCGTATCGAGGGCCCCGTACCTCTCATATTTCTCCAGCTTACAGATTCGGTGTATATTACAGAGGCGCGCGGCGGAAAAATATCGGTTCACCGATCGGGTCTCGGCGCCCAGCGCAAACATTGCGGTCGGAGCAAACAGGTGGCCCAATATCGGGCGTGTTTGCTGGCGGATTAGCGATTCTATTGGATACTTTATTCCGGAGCAGCGACGCCGATACGAACGCCCATGCCGTCGGCGTCGTCGAGAAACCCGCCCCGAGAGAGAGAGAATAGCGGACGAGAGGCGGCACGGCGGGATTTATCGCGCTTGCGAAACGGCTGACGGCTAACGTTTAGCGGTGAGTGCATCTCTCCCGCACGAGCAGCATCGTTCGAATTGCGCGGCATGCCCTGAAGGGGGAAACGTTCGATTTTTCGAACGGCGAGACATGGCTGTATTTTTCACTATTGCAAAGGGGGGTACGTGTGCGCTCGTGTTGGTCTTCGTGAACGAGAAGCAAACGTTTGGCGCGTCGATTTTTACCCCGTTTGTACGCGGTTTGCTTTTTAGATAAATCCTCAATTACCGTCGTAATATAGAATAAAGAATCAGAAAAAACTAACTTTTTAGAACGATAGATACAATTAACTTCGCATTATTGACATCTCATAAAGCTTATGCTTTAAAATATTCAGGATTAAATTGTTAAATTGGTTTCCTTAATTTATTAACGTTTAACGAGTATTTTTTATACTTTCATGTCTACTTAAATTTATAAATCATAGCATTAATCTCAAGTATAATATCCATTAACTTCACAATGTATCTTATTGATCGAAAGAAAGCATTCTTATGGTTCCACACAATGGCTCAAGATGATTCCGCACCACTACACGGTTTTATCGAAAACGACTTTGGAATTCATGTGAGATGAAATGAATACATTTCTAAAGAGGAGTGGGTTTCAGAGGTCTCCAGGCGCATCCCTGATGGATTATTTCGTCTGGGGCTACTTGAAACAAAAACCACGAAGGGAAAAAAAGTTAAAGATATATATGGATCTCAAACACTCTTTAAAACAGGTTTGGGGAGAAAACTTTCTCAGGAATTGATCAATAAAACTTTCTAGTCCTGGCCTAAGCAATTATTAAAAATTTTTAGGGAACGTTATCTCGAAAAAATACAAAATGAGAGTAACTGCACTCACGTGTCTTTATTAGCGTTAAATTGTCTCAGTGTCACTTATCATTCTTTGTGATTTTGATGTGATATGAATGTGTCTCATACGTTAATAGAGTCAGAATTATTAACGAGAAGGAGTTATAGAGTTTCGCTATCACTGACTTCTTGCGTGCAAAGATTTTGCATAGCAAAATATACAATAATTAAGGTGTAACTGGACTCATTATTCAAGTTTATGTGACAAACTGAATGTCGTCAAAGAAGCGCTATCCAAGTCACTACTGTGCATGTGAAAAGTTAGCTCTATCATTAACAAGTTTTTAATCTCGTTTATAAAAACTATTTTAGTCTCTACATTTATATATTAAAATGTTTGTCTTAAAATATTACACAAACTATAAATCACTAATATACTTCTGCGAGACATCCTGTGTATAATTCTACAAAAATCAACATTTGTAGAGTGTACAAATAACATTTTTTATATATTTACTATTTAATTTAAAAAAAATGTTACACTAACTAATTGTGTTATTTCTCTCGTTAAAATATAAAATTTTGACAAAAAAAAATAGTGTAACTTTTACATATTATTTTAATCAAAATTTTAAATAACTACGTCTAATAAAAAGTAAAAATATAACTTCTTTTCTTAATTTATTTTATCATAAAAATATGTTAATTTTTCATAAAATTAACAACATATCAAATTATAGCATTCATTTTGTGTTAAAATGTTAATAAAGTATTAGTGTCACCATTTATGTGTTAAATTGACACAAAAATTTGAGCGGACCGTTTAGAACATGCGCTATATAATTTAAATTTAACGTAGATTTTTCAGGTGCAGCATAGAATTGATGGCATAAACTGTCCAAAAAATCAACAAAACGAAACAATCTGTCTTTACACATCAAGCATGACATATCTCGTAATCGTGCGCATTTTCTTTTTTCGTTCTTCCAATTGTATTATTTACGATACTGCAGTGCGGTGCATCACGATGGGAAATTCTCGGTGCGACTGTTTGATAAGCAGATTTGCAGCTCTGAATGCATGCGATCGAGCATTTATGTGTTTGACCTATGCGCAATACAAAATAGAATATATTTCAAATAGAGCTCGTGTGTGCACGCGCGTGTGTATAAAGCTTACACGTATTATGATGAACTTGCGCATGGTTCATAGCGATAACGTTTAATCAGCGACCCAGTTTTGCAGAAACTTCAAAGTGTTTTGCTAATGAATGGTGATGCAGTTGCAAAAGGGAATACGTATCTCGGACAAATTAGTAGAAAGTATTACCGGAAAACAGAGTTGATCTTTTCAGAAAACAGAGACTTATCGATTTAGATATCTATATATATAAAGAAAGATGTCCTGACTGACTGACTCACTCACTGACTCATCAACGCCCAGCCCAAACCCCTGAACCGAATTTTTACCAAAAGTATATGAAATAGGGGTAGAATTTTCCGGGGAGTGCCACTATGTGTATAGTTTTTTGTTACCGATTTTCTGGAAACCGGTTTTTCTAATTTTTCTAATTTTTCGGGAAATAATTAACCGAATCTCAAAAAATTGTAGATCAAACAGGGGTAGAATTTCCCGAGGAGTGCTATAAAGTGTATAATTTTTCGTTACCGATCTTTTGGAAGCCGGTATCGAAATTTTTTTAATCTTTCGGGAATTAATTGACCGAATCTGAAAGAATTGTATATGAAGTAGGGGTAGAATTTTACGGCGAGCACCATAATGTGTACAGTTTTTGTTACCGATCTTTTTGGAAACCGGTTTTTTTAATTCTTCCAATTTTTTGGGAAATAATTGATTAAATGTCAAAGAATTATGCATGAAATAGGGGTAGAATTTCCCGGGGAGTGCTATAAAGTGTACTATTTTTTATTACCGATCTTTTTAAAAACCGGTTCCGAATGACCGAATCTCAAAGAATTGTACATAAAGTAGGGGTTGAATTTCCCGGGGAGTGCTATCAAGTATATAATTTTCCGTTACCGATTTTTTTGGAAAGCGGTATCAGAAGTTTGACGAATTTTTCGTGAAATAATTAATCGAATTTTAAAGAATTGTATTTAGAGAGAGAGGGAGGGAGAGAGAGAGAGAGAGAGAGAGAGAGAGAGAGAGAGAGAGAGAGAGATATTTGCGTGTCTTATTACATACGTCCTCCGGGGCGAAGCCCGGGTAACCAGCTAGTTATAAATATGTGAAGATGATACATGAAATATCATCTTCATATATCTAAGTCGATCAATCTCCGTTTTTTGAAAAGATCAAACTCTGTTTTTCCATAATACTTTCTACTAATTTGTTCGAGATATTTCTTTTTGCAACTGCATCCACCATTCATTAACAAAACACTTCGAAGTTTTTGCAAAACTGCAGTATATATGAAATACCATCTTCATGCGTCTAATAAAATCGAAGCAAATAAGATAAAACAAATATACGCTCTCTTGTATTTTGCAGCGAAAAGGAAAGAAATGAAGGAAACATGGAAATTACAGTCGAAAAGAACAGATCTTACATATATACTTATGCATATGGCGAGAACACAACCCCGCGGATTCTAATAAAAGGTAGACTTCTAATATATCTACATCCTTATTGGACAAAAATTTGCCTTAGCCGAGGGCGCACATACTTATAATCTCCTTACAGAGTTTCTGAAGATAAAACTTTTTGAAGTACTCCTCTCGTGCTTAGGGAGTTCTACAGCAATAAATATTCATGTAATCTGCATTAGGGTGTTTCAGATTCACCGTATTATCCATTCGTGCACGGGTTTTTCGAACGACAAGCTGAGCAACAAAAGTTTTCGCGAAAATGTTTACGCAATACTTTTTATTTCGTACACTGGAAAAAGAAAAACAATTATTATTTGCAAGAAAATAGATTTCTTTGAATTTAGTTCTCTTATTGTTTAAATAAATATTGGGCAGATTTAAGAAAACATTTTTCTGAGTTTAAAATATTTTCTCGAATCTACCTAATAGGTATTTCTTTGAATTAAGAAAACTAAATTCAAAGAAATCTATTTTCTTGCAAATAATAAACTCTTTTTCAGTGTAGCTATAGGTATATCCTCTATTATACATTCATTAATAATCATTAACGCAACGTTAATGTACGAATAAACTAAATCTACAAATCTACTCCTTATCTACTAACTGTAAGTAGTAAATGTCAATCATTTTGCCGCCTACCGCACATAGTACAAACGCGAACAGTGCGAACACAACACGTAGACATGTCGTAGAGAATCGATTTAGCTGACCGCTTCTGATGTGCTTCGTTCAAATATCACGCATCCAGATCGTAGTCACCCCCCATCGGTCTCATCTGCGGCGCTTTGACGGAAGTATGGCGCGACGCGCGACACGTGTTCCATCGCGCGATTCACACAGATAAGAACGGAATGTGAATCACGCGCGTCCTGCCAGGCCAGACAGGATAATTACCTCTGTTACGACCTTGACATTCGATCGCTCGAGGGTGCGCGCGAAGGATGACGTCGAAAATAGAAAAGCCGATATGGGATGCACGCGAGTACTCGTGACATAAATAGGTGCTTATAAGAACGCGAGAGAGAAGACTTGCGTGTGTGCGCGCGCGCGTGTCCGTGTATATGCCCACTTCCTTATTGATTCGCGCAAGTGTGGCCTGCATGTATACGTGTGTCCTGCGCCGCGAAACGTATAGATATATATACATATACACCTGGCGCCTTCGCCGTCGAGATTTACGCGGCCTTGAGATACACCATTCACCGGTATAGCGAGAATGTCTGACACGGTCCTTGCTTATTAACTTCATCCCGAAGATACCGACCTACTCCACTTCTTGGCGTGTGGAGGAGTTTACCTTCGGTTATAGCGTAGCTACTGAAATGTGTATAGACATCTCGAATGGAATATACGAAAAGTTGACGAGAAATTGCGAGAAATAAAAGTGCATTGTGGCCATTGTGGGGATCTAACGGAGCGCGAGTTTGAAAAATATCAAAGTTTTCTGATAAATCACATTACTTTTTTCTTTTTGTTGGAGCTCGTTGAGCTCTTGCGAAGGTCTTGGAAAAATAAGGAGTAGAAATTATAAAGAAGAAGATTAAAAGGGGTTACATACGTTTAACAGGCCAAAAAGTAGATCAAAATTAACTAATTTTCATTGTGGGTAAAATTATGTTTTATTAAAAAATGAAATTGCATGTCTTGTAGAGTAGTGTTTTGAGAATATTTCTTAAAAATTTCAATAAAAAATATCAAAAATTGAAGTCTTAGCAGTTATTTTCCCAAATGGTGTTTGTAAAAACGACGTTTGTGGTATCAGAGATACCTCCGCCCCCTCTCATGTAAATACAAAAATTTTCCGTTAAACTAGATGAATAAAACTAGTCCTTGTCAAAGCCGATTTTGAAAATATTGATTTTTCGAAAAATGTCAGCGATTTGAATCGCAAAAAATGCGATTTTTGACCTAAAAATCGATCACTCTATTTATTAAAAAACTAAGCCATAAACCGAAAAAATCATACGTGAAGACTAGATTATTGAGAGTAGCTGTAAAAAATTTCATGCAAATCGGTTCACTAGTCTCCGAAATATTTCTGCTGATTTTTAAAACACTGTTTTGGAAAAATAGCTGCCAGGACGTCAATTTTTCGACTTAATTTTGACTTAATTTCGACTTAATTTTAAGGTTTGTTAAAGATATTAAGGTTAAACACCCTTAAGCGTACAAATCGGAAAAAAAGAAGCTGCACAAGTACTTAAACCGCATGTAGGTAAATTAAATTGTAACGAAATTATTCTTTCGAGAAAAAAGCATTTGTATAAATATCCTATTATTCTTGTATTTAATGTTCCTAGAATGTAATTGAAATGATTTATTCTGTATTCTTTCTCGAATAAAACGTTAAAACCGACATACGATATCTGAAATTAGTCACGTGCGATAAATATAAAATATGATTTATCTGCAAAAAGGAGCCAAGCTTCTTATATCACAGCTCTTTCTTATATAAAACTCTTTACATCGCAGAATGTTTCATGGTAGCTTAAAATGACTGAGAAATTATTAATGTTTGATATTTGAAATAAGAAAGATAATTAGGTTGACATTGTTAAAATATTAAAATGGGATTCACGGGATTCAAGGGATTCACGTGATGTGTGAGAAATTAATCTCGGGAGATCAACATGCATCTCTCGATAAAATACGAGACACTGTAATACGTCACATTTCGGTTTTAGCAGCATAAGATTTAAATTTCTCCTAGCGTTCTAACCCCGTTTGGTACTAGAGTTCAACCCGAAGACGAAGATGCCCGGCGCGGTGCTAAACATTCATCTCGCGCGGGAGCTCGGCACGATTGATGCTCGCCATAATGCAAACCGAATTGCCAGAGTCCTCATTCTACGGGAATGCCATTGTGCCGCGGCCATTTTTCACTATTTTCGCGTGCGGCGGAGGTCTCGTCGACCTGGTCGAGTCTGAAATCGGTAAAGCGACTCGGGGGGGGGGGGGGGAGGGGAAGTGGGAGGTGTAAATTCCACGGGGGTTGTGACTTTCCGAGAATGCGGAGAGAGAGGACGGCCGCAAACATATTCACAAAATTGAGAATTATATGCGTACGGTTTTGCGGTTAAGCAGGTTGTGTGAAACTTCGCGAGATTAGTATTTATTCGCGGTTTATTTTATCGCTGTCTGCGTAATATAAATATGGATCATCGCAAGGTTGGATTTGACAACAAATTCAGAATCGCATGTGTCTCACACACTATTCAAACTATTCAATAATTAAATACAGATTTAACTTAATTGCGCGTAACCTTTAAAAATTAACGATAATTGAATTTATAAAGCTAATTTAAATATTTAAATTATTGTGTAACTACAAACTTATAACATTCAGTTTAACTTAAATATTTATTATTAATAACTAATTTCTCATATTATCAAATAATTACTGTTATTGTATGTGATGCATTAAACTATTTTTTTAATTTGTGCAGTTTTTAATTTAATAACATTTTTTATACATATAGACTTCAATTTATTGTTTTTCCTTTTAGATTAAGTTATTTTTTTGCTTCTACACTTTTCTTCAATTACTCACTATACATTATATCTACAAAAGCGCGCGCGTGTGTGTGTGGATGCATGTATGTGTCTGTGTGTTTGTGTTATGTGTAAATAAAAGTGAATGGCCGCAATATAATGAGTTTGGATTCATTATATCTAAATAATTAAGAGCGGTTAATAATGTTAATATTATCTCTGTGAGATAGTATAAGAAAGGAAAAAATAAAATTTAAATTGCTAAATTGTATTGTAAATATTAGTATCACCTAATATTTAATGTTTTATTATTAATAAAAAACTTTGTAATATATATATTAAATAAAATTTTTAATATTTTTATAATTCAGTTAATATTACAAAATGTTATTAATAAAATATTAAATATTAATGCATAAGCAAGCACAGTCGCGAGTCTCAGTAAGCAAACTTTATGAAATATCGCCAGTCTGCTTGCATCGTTATAAAGCTATTATGATCATGATATTAAATTTTTCGGCTCTCAAATGATCGCTAGGTTATAAAATACAATATCTTGGAATATCTAGTAAATATAAATAAATACAAGTAAATATAAGTAAGTAATTTAAAAAATTGTGTATTCCCATTAAACCCATTGAACTGCACTCAATAAACATTTAATTTTACGGTAAAAATAGTTATTTAAAATTGTGGGCATTTAAACTATCTTTATTAAAAGTTTTATTCTTTGCAAGGAATATTTTCAGACTAATCAGAATATACATTAACACTCTCTCTCTCTCTCTCTCTCTCTCTCTCTCCCTCTCCCTCTCTCTCCCCCCCTCTCGTACATCTTACGTATATTTTATAAAAACAGGGATCGCGCTCTCAGGGTTGAAGAGCTGGCCAGCTCGTAAAGTCACGTCTCTTGAATCTTTTTGTGGCCGCACTTCTGAATTATCAAATTGAAGTTATGACACCATATAGAAAGCATTTGAAGAAAATCGGAGACTAACCGACGGGGTGAACTGCACTAGTGGCATGAGTGCAACGCACGCCACTGGTTATTACCGTGTAAACGCCATCAAGCGCGAAGTCATGACAGGACGATATTGCGCATAAAGCAAATTATACGGCCTCCGGGCAAAATTATCGTGGCATGCAGTTTACACAGTGGTTAAGCGCGTTCTTACGCGTTATATACCGCTATTTTCAAGCGTGTACCAAACAAACATTCTAGTAATAATAAAAGTATATGTTTTATTAATACGACCACAGCTATGAAGCATTTTCTTCAACCTATTGGTTACAGAATAGAAGGGATTTGTGCCGAATTTTCTAAATATATAAACTTTTATCTTTAAAATAACATTTCTTAACAGTTATGCACTAGAAAGAGATTCTCCTTAAAAAATCTATACATACTTTTTATTTGGACATAAAAAATAAAAAATAATATATATAATACACATATTATTTATACGATACATTTCATAATATTAAAAAAAATAATACATAGATTCTGTATGGAAATTGATATCTACTTTTATAAAATTTATTTTTAATATTAATCACATCATATGCAAATATATGTTATATTATACGTTTAGAAACTAAAAATAGTTTTATATTTATAACAGTAATTTAAAATATATAAAATATTTATTTAATAAATTAATTCTTTTTTCTGACAAAATAAGAGTTCAATTAATTTCTATATGTATTAGTGTATTGAGTTAAAATTTCTATATTGTGGTAAGTATTAATTTAATTATTATTTTAATTTAACTAAAATTTTTAATTGTAAGTAATATGTTGCTTTGAATAACATTCTCAGCCTAGGAACTTTGAAAGAAAAAAGTAAGAATATATTCTTATGATCCAATTTATTGGCGAGAGGGGATTAAGGAAATTCTTTATTTAGGATTGTAAACAAGAGGTTGAACTATCACGCGAAGATATATCCGTATATCGCGAGTTGCAGGCCATTGACACGAGCGACGTCAAGTGCAAAGTCACGAGAACGCCACATTGTGTATAAAGCGAGCAATATAACTCTATAACTCTATACACAGTCCGAGACACAGTCCAATCCATAATTTGTGCACCAACCCGTTAAAAATAATTTAACACAATCGTGTTTCTTCTTAGCAAAAGCTAGTAACGTTATTATTTTATATATATAATTTTATAATCTTTAATAAATCGATTTTAAATAGCTTTCTAATTTACAAATTGAAAAATTATTAACACAAAATGAAAAAGAAATAAACAAGCTTTTATTTATTTCTTTTCCCAAATCTAATAAATTCTAAACCCAAAAAGGCGTGAAATTCTAAATCAATTATAAATAATTGATAGATTAACCACTCAAAAATTTAGAGCAATAAAATATATCATATATCTTTTGCATCTAAATTTATTATACATCTAACTCACGTATTAATAACTTCCGTATCTAATTTATATTCTACAATTTATAGAACAGAGATTTGAAAAGACTTAACGGGATATCAGAACAAAGTTAGATAGAGAAGTTAATAGCCAATTATCGAGTAGCATCTGCTCCCCAGGATTGATGCGTTACAAGCAACGTGATTAATTGTAACCGAGCAGCTTTGCATTTGGTAAGTTCATTTCTGCGTTATGCCATTCTGCCATTCCATCGCCATTCGGTGTTCGGCGTGCCGTGCCGCGGGGCGGGAGAAGGGTGAGGAGGGGGTGGGAGGGTGAGCGACATTATACGACGGCGATATCTGGCAGCCGTTGCGGGAGCGCCGCAGAGAGGGCGATTGTCGTCGGCCTCTATTGGCGGGCCCTTAGCCCTAACCGTGTATGTGCAGGCGCATTACCGGTCGCCCCGAGTTATCTACGTCGGCCACCTACGTTACCGCACAAGCGACCCGTCGTCGTCGAGCAGCTGCACTGCAGGATCCCGATAGTGCACGTATCCGCGCGGCCTATGTGCACCGTCGAATCCAGCCGTTTATGCGCTCCCTCGCGCCCCATTTCGGTTCCCCCCCTTTTCATCCCAGTGGTGAATGACGATTTTCGACAATGGACTTTCGAGCACGACACTGCGCCGCGTGACACACCGATAGAATTATAATAATCCGTTACGTAATACAGTTGCTCGATACCCATATTATAATTCGTAATTACGCGTTATAGTGAGATTCGCTTGATAAAGATTTATAATTCTCTTTTGGCAATAATTTCTTTTTTCAAACGAGATTATGTAACATGATTAACGGATAAAGAGCATAAAGATATAGTTATAGATATTAATAGTATAAAAATAGAATAATTAGATATTGATACATTCTAATATATCAATATCTAATTATTCTATTTTAATATGTTATTACCTATTTTCTATAAAATTTATTATTTATAATGTCTGTAAAATATAATAATTAAATATTGATATATTAACCCTTAAATGCCACCCGGGGACCCCAGCGGACCCCAGACCCTTTAGAATGAAATGTTTTCAAATGTTCTTGCCAAAAATGGAGCTCATATGCTCCCATTGATGATAGTTGAGTGATTGACCTATTCGTTTGTACACTTAGTAGTACTCAGTTTACTTAATTTTTTATACTATGTTAAAATTGAAATTTTAACAATATAAGCATTTTATTCTCTTTTCTAAGCCTTGAACAACATTGAAAATAATTTTTATAACTAAATATAAAAAAATCAATGAGTAAGAAGACATTTTTCATGCTGGGGTCTTTTAGACCCCATATGTCATTTACGAGATTCTTGCATTTAAGGCATTTAAGGGTTAAATATATCAATATCTAATTATATTAGACATATTTTAATAATAACATCTAATATCTATATAGGTAAAATAGATAGCTATATACCAATAATATAATACTAAAATATAACAAGATATTAATAATGCGCTAATTTCCTAGATAATTTCAAATTATGAAAGAATAAATATAGGTAGCTTCCACTTTCGACGAGTCGTAGATAATTAAGAAATCATTAATTTAATCTTCGCCAAGTAAAAAAGAAGCTTGATAAAACTGGAGAATACATTTCAAATTTTCGAAAAGGAAACGTGTCGCTTACGTTAAATGCACAAAATACGATGAAGGCGTCATTATCATGTCAGCCGAGAGCAGCGCGGCATTAATTTTAAATTTTTGTCATGTATCCCCGCGCATTTTGGACACGATTGCGTCCGCGCCATGCATGTCCAAGTGCATACGTGCGCGCCGGCGTCGCTGGAGGGTCGTAAGGAGGGTGGGTTGAGGGATTGTAGATTTAAGTCATGTCTTATCACGGGGGAGTTGTAGCCCGCGGGTCGGCATCGAGGATCATCGCAAACCGTTTCGAGCCTGCTCAAGGATGCCGCTCTCCGACTTTCCAAGGTTTTCGTACGTTCCTCTATATATAGGATCAAGGGCTTTGAAAACAGTCGGCATATGACTTCGCTAAGCCGCAGTGGCGTAAATTTAAGCCAAACACACGCATGACATTTTCATGATATTAAATTACACGTGTCTCGTGAGTGTTATATAAAATTCGTCCAAGAAATTATAAATTTAGCTAGTGCAGCACAATCGTTGTTGCTACTATATATTTGATGTAAGAGCAAACAAATTTGCTTTTAATAATGAATTGTTTAATGTTACAATAAGATCCATTTTGCTGAAAAATTAGAAAAACTGATGAATAAATTTCTTTAGAAGAACGTTAATTTGCTATTAACGTTAACACCATGGTAAATACATTTTACTATTACAAGAAAATTATTGTCAGAATATCAATATGAGAATAGCAAACATAAAATTAGAGAATAAAGAAAAAAATAGAATAAATTTATGATTAGAACAAAATAATTTTCACATTTAGCAAAGCTATTTTAGTAAGTAAAATTAATCTAAATATGTTATGTATTTTTTGTCCATATAATAATTAAAAAAATTTGTTACAATACAAAATAAACAGATTAGATAGAAAAAAATAGGTTTGTACGTATATTTTACGGAAATCCTCAAATTTTCTACACTTACTTATATGCCGAATTAACCTTGTATTAATATAAAAAATTATATTTCATAAAGAACTTTTATAACTATAGAAACGGAAGAAGAGAGAGGGAAAGGAACAAATCTATTTAATAACCAGTTATTTCCAACTTCGATTTTGCTACGCCATTGTGCGGGGCCGTCTTGTGCCGTGTTCGTTCCCCTGTTAAGTCTGACTCTCGTGTCTGGCTATACCTGAATACATGCTCACGGCTCTCGGCGGGCGACTGCATTGCAGTACTCCTCCTCGCCTCCATATGCCGAGTCGGCATGCACCGGCCGAGAGACTGCACCGAGAGAAAGAGAGGGATTGGAGACGAGGGAATAGGACGACGATTTATCGAGTTTTCGAATTTCAAATTGCCCACCGAATGCCAACAAACTTTCTTATCGGATTATTTTACGAGTGATCGATATTACAATGGGAATTCCAAGTTGGACGCACGGTTAACATCAATGAAATGATAGTCCTTCGTGATTCTACCTCCACTTTTCAGGGTCAGATATAGTGCACGCGTACTTCAGTTCTTCTTTTTTAGATATTTAGGTGAAAATCTACACGTGATATTTTCAAATAAAACGTCGTTAAATAAAGTTATAAATATTTTTCGAGAAGAGAAGTAAAAATTACTTTCATATTTTTGCAAAATTTAATCTATCTTAATCAGAATAATGTTCAAATCTAGCGCAGAGATCATTTTCAAAACGTTGTGAGAATTTTGTATTGTCTGATAGTCGTGAGTATAGCTGGCCGAGCATGATCATGACGCGCGATGTTAGAGAATTCTCTGACGATTTTACCTTCCGCGATCATACGCGCGTAAAACATCCAAAAACAAAAAAAAATAGCAGCAAGTTGGCTTATATGTGAAGGCCCTTCAGGCGTAAAATAGAAACGATTATTCCAAAAGCGCGTACAAAGCGCTGCAACGGACTGCTGAAATTTTAAATCGCTTCATCCTTTATCATCTTATTGAAGAGAAAGAGAGAGATTTCTCAATTAAGAAACGTTATTATTTTATGAAGATGTGTAAATCCAGAAACAAATAACTGAAAAAAATATATAATTCTATGCTAAAATTGTATGTTATTTTAAGAATAGATGTAGAATAATAGATATATATATCTTCTATTAACTTCTTTCAGAAAGAGATAAATGGATTTTAATAAAAATACAGAAAAATAAAATTTCGGAAAGCCACCAAATTTCATATTTTGGAAAGTGCAACGAAATTCTCCCAGGTAATGCATCATGTATTACAAGAAACTCGCGTATTTTTGCGTCATTCAATAAAAGACACCCAACTAATAGGATGGCATAAAGAAGTCTAACGAGAAATTTACAAATGCACAAATAAATTTTTGAAAGAATATAAAATTCGTGCTTTTTATGAAGAAAAAGAACTTGATATTCTTTCAGGAGACGGGCGACAAAATTCCTTCGATCAACGTACTTAGCATAAAAAGCTCACTTCTCCCGTTCTCGATTTCGACCAATGTCTCAACCAGAATGGTATATAGATGGGGAGAGTAGGCGCATAAAAAAATCTCATAAAAGGCAATGATGTCGTTCACTGTAATTCAACGGTTCGCAAGAAAGTCGCGGTAAATGACGGCGGTCCTGGCAGTTTCGAAGAGTACATAAGACTGCAAAAGGAGCAAGGCACGGTGAAAGACGACGGCGTGCAAGTGCAAGTGCAAGGAGTTGGATGCATCGAGCTGGAGAAGACGGGAGTAGGGGAGGAGGGGGAGAGGGAAGAGAGAGGTCGAAGAGGGCGCAGAGGTGGAGGGTGACATATTTTCCGGGCGTAGCGTCCGGGCCCGTGGCAATTTTGCCACGCGTGTTTTTCCCAAGATTTATGTCCGGCCGTGTCGTCCCCGTTTAAACGGGGCGCCTCTCCTGCCTTCTACGGTTATTATCGCCCCCGACGCCGGGCGCCGCGCCGCGCCGTCTCTGCGACGCTCCACGAATTATCGTCCGATAACTGTCTGGCCTTTTCGGCAGCGCGACGCTGCGCATGAAATTCCAAAGGCGAGCGCCGAATTAAGGCAACGACGTCGACGACGGTAACAACGACACGCTCGCATGCCGACTCTCGAGCCAGCTTCACGACCGGCGCTTCACAACGTGGTATTCCGGCATGCTGGACATTACATTGCGATAAATTAATTTTTTATCGGGTAATTTTTTAATTTTATAAAAAAAAATTTGGATAAATAAAGAAATTATATAATAACTAGGCGAATGAGATATGAATATGTATAAATGTCGGACATATATATATTCAGCACAGCTATAAATAACATAAAATAGAAAAATTATTAAAAAGTAAAGAATAATATAGCAAATTAAAGTTGTAGAATAAAATATTTATTTATATCAACGATGTGTTTAATTAATTCTATTTCGTAATATGAGTTTCCACTTATGCATAAAAAGTGATTGTAAAGATAGATCCATATGATATTTATTTCCGAATAGCCATATGTCATTCCGCTTCAAATTTTTACGTGTACATTTTCTCCGCAGACGTTCTTTTAATTTAACAGCCACGACATCTTTAGGATCTTAATAATGTTTTTAACGATTTTCGCGACTGCCGTTTGCTATTTCCACTGATTGTGAGTCGTAACTTTACTTCGCGAGTCGAGACAGTATACCTAAAAGAGAAAGAAGAGCCAGAAGTGTGCGAGATCCTGGAAGAGCCCCGAAATTAGAAAAGCGGCTGCACGAGGCGGCGGCCGGGATTCTGTCGGTGAATCCTTTTCGGAACGTCGATAACGCCGGCCGACGGGAAACTAATTTCTGGCTGGAAGATTACAAACGGACGGTGGAACACGTCCGGTGGAAATTTAAAAATCGACTTTTCGCGCCGCGCGCCGGTCGCTTCGATCGGGCTGGACATAATTGCCGCAATTACAAGGATCTGTCCGTCCGTCCGTCGGTCCGTCCGTCCACGCGACCTGAAAAGGGTAAATCCTCCGCTTAATGAGCTCGTCTTACGTAATTGTTATTCCACCTGTCGCTCGCACTCAGGACAGACCTGATGCGCACCACTTAACGACCGTCAGTCTTTTAAAGACGATCCTTCTACGAGCGGACACGAATAGCAAGTTTTCGGAGTCTAGACAACATCTTTTATGTACCTGACATGTATAAAGATTTAAAACTTTATTTCTGGTTTTAATTGAACTAAGTCTGTTGTATTTATATTTTGACCTTTATGTGTCTAGCGATAAGAGCATAAATTACATTTTGTTGCATAAATGTAGTGTATAAATTCCGTTTGTCGAAGAATTTGTCGTTACACTTTAATTTATTTAGAATGAGATTTCTTGTATGTATTATATACGCAACTATTTTAATATATTAGCTACATATTATTATTTAAACTTTCAAAAGATGTAGTATATAAAATAGACAAATGAAACTAATGAAAATATCCAAGTATAATTAAATATATATCTATGTAGATGTATGTCATATAATATAATAAAATCAATTATTTTAATTTAATTAAATTGACGCGTACTTTGGAGAAAAGAATAGCGAGCACCGTTCAATTAAAGCTCGTTTAAAAGGGACAATCTTCAGACTGTATCGCGTAAAAATTCTGGCCAATTCGCGTCAATTTACGCGAGAATTTGCCCGCTCGCTTCGCTTGCGAGGCAGGTCGCTCGGAAAAAAAACAAGGAGAAGAAGACGAGGTGGGGTCAGCCGCTTTCACGCGTCCCGGCATTCAACGAGAAATTGGGGCGAGCGCTTTAAGGCTCGCTGAAAGCGGAAGGAGAGAGGGAAGAATTGCAAGGGGGAAGGGAGGAGCAAGGAAAAAGGTTCTTGTACGAACGAATTTGGAGTGTCTTTCCTCGTCCCGTGAAAGGACCGCGTACACTCGTCCTACACACTTGTTATCACCCTGTATCTCGATTAGCCCACACCGAGAAATTTTCTCTCGCGCGCGAACGACCTCGTCCTCCATTTTTTCTTCTTTTTCTTTTTTCCGCGCTGCATATACCTGTTCTCCACACACACTCTTTTTCTTTTTTTTTTGTTCCCATTCGCGAAAAACGCGTCGAGCGCCTCGGGGACGACTTTCAATCGCGGCCCTAATTGCGTCGCGCGATAAAAGCGCACCGCTATACGCGCGAATCGGCAGAGTGTGCAGTCGCGAAGTGCGGTCGCGTGCATTCTCTTTGTCACGGGAAAACAGAAAAAAATTGAGAGAGCAAGAGAGAGCGCGCCGGTTGACTCGAGTGAACCTTTGGCTTTTTGCACGGCGAGTGGATATGCATTATGCAAATACATCGCTCAGTCGATCGCGGAGTGGCATTTTGCAAAAGTTTGAGTTTATATCGTCACTTATTACACGAGCTTTTCGATTAAATTAGTCACTACAAGCGCACGCGTAGCGCGCGCCATTTAGCTTTCTTTTAATAACAAAACATTTACACACACAATAAAAAAATAATTACTACGTTTTGAATAAGTAACTTTAATTGTCATTCGATTTTGCCGATGACAGCCACACAAATCATACGGTGAAGCAAGCCGGGATGCAAGTTTCACACGAGATGTCTTATGTGTATATGCGTACCGTAAAAAGCAGTTTATTCTATAATTTTGCAAGCATTTGAAAACGACATAAACGTCAAGTAAAAAATATTAGCAAAATAATAAATAAAAAGAAATGTCTTAAATCTTTGTCATTTTATTCACCTGAAAAACCTCCCTAATCAGTTAAACTCCTAGTAAGCGCAAAAATGCAAAAAAATACTATTTTTTATTTAATGAAAGTAAACAGTGGACACTTAACTACGTAGACATATTTTACATTAAAATTAGACGCATTGCTGAGCACAGAGCTTTCTCCTCGTCAAAGCGAAGTTGATAATTCATCGACAAACATGTTTCCATCGAAGCTGCCACGTCGTCAAGTTGCCGTCGTCGAAGAAAAATATCCGCGGGACGTTGTGCCGCGCGCGCGCCGCAAAATGGCGGACGGAATTTACCACCTGCAGCTGGACAAGCGGACACGTAATTAAGCCGAGCGGATAAACACGCAATTACCTCGGCGACGACGTAGGGGTAAACGCGGGGTCGGATGGTCGTCGTATTCGGTAGAACTCGACGCGATGGTGTTGGTGATGGGTAGTTTAGTCGTGGTAGAACCGGCGCGCGTGACGGTGGTGGTACTGCTGTTGTCGGCTGGGTTGGCGAGAAACACAGGGTAGAGAAACAGTTGCTCTCGATCCCGCGGTTGCTTCGCCCTCTCCTTGCCCCCCTTTTCTCCGCGCGCGTCACACCGCGCGCACGATATTCTCTTTTTACGTTACCCTTACTGCGGGAGAGGCATAATAATGTTCGCCGTTGAGTGCGCAAACTTGCGCAGCGTTAACTTTCCAACATTATTAACCCGGTCGGGGAGACTATGGATAATAATGATGCTGCCGAACATTATGAATTTAATCTTGTCATCATTATAAGGCGTCACCGCGTAGCGTTTTATGTTGACGGAATTATTTATGTACTCAAAAATTCCATAAGGTATTCGAAAGCTTCATTACTCGTAACCACGAATATAAAATAATTATGATTTTCCAGATTACAACCTTCTTAAAATATTAATACTTCCTCATGCGTTATTATAATAATTGAAATAAAATTTAATGCCGAGAAATGTGATTTTATGCAATACATAAACTTACAAATTCCATAAGGCACTCGAAAGCTTCATTACCTAACTCACGAGCATAAAAAAGTATAATAAGCTATATATTTTTTCAGATTATAATTTTTGTACTAAATATTAATACTTTTTCATAGTTTGTTAGTAGTTAAAATAAAATTTAGTACCAAAAGATGAGATTTTATATAATACATAAATACATCTGTTCAACATTTTGCACATTGTTGATAAAAAATTTTATATCACGTGTTTTTTTTATAGAAGCAGTTTTATATTTCATTAAATGCGAATTATATTGCGCTTTTCTAAATTGAGACTATGTAAACTGGTTATTTATTCATAGACTGATATAATTTGTCTTGAATTTAAAATTACTATTGTTCTGTAAAATAATCGAGATTTGAGCTGCTAAATTATCTGCGAAGAGTACATGTATAACTTTATAAGACAAGTATGTGGCGGCGCTGATTAATTTTTACATTATGATAAACCAAGTGATAAATTCTACATATACAAGAATCTTTTAAATCTATTAAATGTAAATTAAATTATTTTTCAATATTTATAAGTAAAAAGCGAAAATTAAGTTTTATAAATGTAAAATGGCCGATAAGACTTTGTTTAAAATTAAAATATCAAATAGTACAGATGTAATATTACCAATACGGTTTTTTCTATTATTTTATGTTGAAATATGTATCAAAAGTCATATCAGAGCTGTTTTAAAATTAATCACGATTTTTCCGAAAATCTTTATTATGCTTCACCTTTGTATAAAATAGTTAACAAATTGTAGGTTGTACAAATTCTAACATTATACAATAAATATTTATATACTAATCCCAATACAACCATTCTAACGTGATACGTATAGTAGATTTCTACGAGATGTTATTTCACTCCGTGTTTGTTTTGCTATCGCCCTCTTGAAGTTCCTCCTCCTTCTCTCAGATTTGTTCGTTGTACTCACAACACAATACTTGCGAAAACACAGTTAATTACGATCGCGCGTTTATTCTCGACAATATAATCATGCGCGATGAGCATTTCACTATATACGATGGACTAACAAAAAAACAACAAAAAAAATTTTGCATAAAATCCGTGAACCACACCAATTAATTGGCACAATAAACAGTATTTTAAAAAGCCAAAGATTTTATCGAATCACAAACATGTACGAAAATTCAATGAAATATCTACGTATTACTAATATATAATATAGATATATCACGGTCTCCTATTATTTAAATTTAAATCACTCGCGCTTGCGCACGCGCGAACTAATTAATAATTCGTATATATTACTCTGCACTTCCAATTCGAAAACAGCGAATTAAATTCGACGAAAAATTCGCAGCACAATGCGAGAGGCACTCAAACTTGAGCATCAGTTTAAAAAAAATCGTAATTGCCCGTGTGAAACAATTATTAATAATTCTCATCCGCTACCGCTTCGGTAAATAGCTAAACAACATTTACAATCGTTAATCGCGGGAGTTAATTAACCGCGCGGGGCAATAGTTGTTAATTGTGCGTGGAAAATAATTGCGTACTAATGGATAATATGCTGGTATTTCGCTCCGCTACCTGCCAACTCGAGTTTCGTCGTGCGAATGACAATACAGCGCGGCTTTGCGTAATACGCTGCAGCGCGCTGTGCTCGACAAACACCAAGACCATGCACCAGTCAGCCTTGCTTCCTTGAAATATTTCTTTCCTTTCAAGTGGGTTGTCGATGCGATCAATATCAACACGGCTTCTCGTTACCTACTCGAATGACTTGATCCGGCGATACGTTATCCAGCGATATTACCCGGTGTTATCAATCTCGAAGCAAATTACGTTTGCACCAAAAATTCAAAGCACAGCACGGAATATGTTCGAATTCAAACAGAGAGACCGCTATTGTCTGTAAATACCATGAAACGGTAATTATGATTTCCAATCTCTGTCGTCTTTCCAAATAAAATAGATTGCGCGAAATATTGTTGACGGTACCTATGATTAGACGAATAATCGTCGCTTCGATTGTTTCATAAATGCTTAATTATGCGAATTAATTATCGTTTATCATGATAATTAGTAGATACAATAGCGTTTTATATCTGCTAATATTTGCTAGTATTTATGTCGTTAGTATCTGCTAGTATTTGTCACGACTCGATGAAATAATGTGATGACACACGAAGCGGCTTTTGTTGCTCGATTCTCGCTACACAAATGACAACACGACGCACGATGGCGTGTACGCTGTAAAAACAAACACTATGAAATATTCGATGTATTATGAAATAAATGTACGCTGAATATTTTGTTTCTAATATTTTAAATTTATCTCGACAAATAAATTCTTATTCCATATTATTTTTGTGCTTCTTCTTGAGGGGATTAGCGTTGCTTAAGATAACGATTAACTTTGTTCGATAATAATAGAGGGAGTGTTTTTAGAATAAAAGTACTAAAAAAAATTAATTAATAAATAAAAATAGTGTTTCTATACAAATTATGCAGTCAAAGAAAAACGCAAGGCAAAAACCTAAATATTATAAAAAAGGAGTAAATCAAATCAATTATTCCAAGTATTTAGGATAATATAACATCAATTATATTTTTCAAAATTAGATTTAAAGGAATATGCAAAATATTTTGGGAAATTATCTTGTATAAATGCAATAGATTAAATAGGATGCGGAAGACATTAAAAATGTATCAAATACAGAGGCAAAATAAAATGTACAAATATGATTTATAGAATAGAAATATTAGTACTTAAACTTTAATTTTAATAAAAAAATTTAGTCTAATTAAAGAATATATATAAATGATATTCTATAACAGCAAAATATCTGTTACAAGGAAATTATTTGAGTTTTTGTTTTAATGACAATTAAATGATTGACATTAATCACTCTAATTTAAAAAATTATTTAATTTTTTACGAGAATATAATTTATTTTTATTTTGATAAAAAATTTATTTTTCAACTATTAAATTATTATTATAACTTTTAGATTTTTATCCAAAATAGAAATAAATATATACGATTTTAATAAAAAATCTAATTAAATTGCCGCAAAAAAATATAAAGACCTAATTTTTTTTTTAACTTATTAAATAAACCACGTAATTTTATTCTCGGATATAATTCTTTTCTCGAGTTTTCTAAAAAATTAAAAAAAGAACAATTATGGCAAATGATTTGATTTTAGCAGAAGTCTTTAATAGAAACGAGAAAATATATACACATTTCTGCGTTATATACAGTCAAGTTCACTAAACTTGAGATTAATTTTTTTAATATGATTGGTTCAATTTTAATGCAATCTCAATTCCAATCCGTAGAGGGACTAACTGTGTTGAGCTGAAAAAACAACGCCGCACTGTAAATACAGTGATACACGAATGTACAGGCGCGACACAGCGCTCATACGATAACACTATAACGTTCGTTTGCCGAACAAGGGCAATGGAGGGTTAATAAAACAAAGAAATCAGCGAGAAGTTTCGTATCAAAACAGGCAGGTTTAATCTACTTGTGTTGCGACGCTTACCGACTAACAAAAGGCAGAAGGATTTCTCACGGTAACAAATCATCGTGGTCATTTCTTTGGTTTCCGCGAGCCGAATTTTCCGCTCGCCGACGTGCAGGATTGAAATATGGTTGAGCAAAGAAATTGTATCGCATGGACGTTGCTCCTTTCCGTGAGGTGGCAATGCGAGTTTCTCGTTTTCGAGCTTGCGCCGAGTCGAGAGTTTATATCGCATCGCGTCGATTCCGTGGGATTTTATATAGTAAACCTTTACAATAAAAAGAACACGTCGGATGCTTGAGAAACGATCAGTGAGTAGCATTTCTTTCAAAAGCAAATAAAGCTGTCAATTCAAATTTTGACCACTCTTGGTTGTAGTTATATAAGAGAGAAAAATAAAAAAAATAATAAAATTATATAATTATTTATATTATCTAATTCATATTATATAATTTTTATATAAATATATAATAGTATAAAATATAAGTTTTATAAAACATATTTGTATATATAATGTATATATAGTCTAAAAAGAATAGACTAATAAATAAAGGATACAGAGGAAACATATGATCATTTTTTGTCGAAAGTGATCTGATCATGCTATCTTGTGGCATTTTTTAAGAAGTTTCATAATTCTTATCTGTTTTTATCAAGAACAGTTACAATTCATTGGAAATAAGACTAAAATGTGTACCGTGCTGGGGAAAAAACGATCATAATCCACGCGCTTGTGAGGGAGAACTATCAGAGTCCAACATACACTGCAGTAAGCAATAAGGCTGCGTTCCGATATTTATTAAATTTTGTACTAATTTTTCAATAGCTTCCTAAAATATCTGATGTCTTGAAAGTTAAATTTGCGTTTTTCTCGAAATTATTCTGGATGGTTTTTCCTCTGTATCTTCAAATTTTTACCTATAAACAGGAAATAATTTTAGCTCATTAAAAAAAAAAAAAGATTTCATTAAGATTTATCAAAGTGAGAATAACGAGAGCTTCATCAAGCTTTTCAATCATAATTTGTTATTCCTGACCATATGTCACAAGTTTCGGCAGTGACCGAATTTAAAATGTATCGTAAAGTAAGGGGAAGTTTTAAATGGCAAATACAACTTTCGTTTAAAACTTGTAGGTTCCGGCCGCAATTTATTATTTTTTGTGGAGCTTTCGGGTGTATCAGGAGCGTGCTTTCCGGGCGCGGGAACCACGAGCCGAATAAGTCTCGCTCGTGCGCGCTCGAGCGAGCATAATCGTGTTAAGAACAATAACGAAGGTAATAATGGGACTTTATTACACGGCGCTGCGGCGTCGTGAAGCCAGGTGCCGGCTGTGTGCTTCGTTACAACGCACGAGTATATAAGTAACGGGAGAAATTACGGCTCCCGCGAGATGCTGGATAGCTGAATAACCGAGGACGCTAACGCGATTTCAAAACCGATTTACAACGGGTTATGTTTCACAATAACAATTGTGATGTCCTTGTCGACCGTAAAAAGAAACGGATTCAAGAATCATTCTGAATTAAAAGAGATTACAATTTGAGAGAAATGAGAAACGTCCTTTTACAGTCCAGCATCAGGATTAGCTTATTCAAAACATGATACTGCAAAAGATCAATATTTCATTAATCTATGGAGATTGTATTACGAATTTGATTCGTGATGTGTTTGGACTCTTGTGACAACGAGTCGGACTCGTCATGACTTTCCACGATGCAATGAATATAGTTTTTAGAAATAATTCAGTTTATAATTCAGTTTAAAATTTTTTACTTATTGAAAGTTATATTAAGCTGCAATATTTATATTTCTTTAAAAAATATTCTGTATAAGAGTTATACATATTTTTAATCTATTAATGTTGTATTTATTTTCCGAATGTCGAAGTCAGAGAACATTTATTGATTACGCATAATTAAGCACATTTCCCAAGACATATTCCGCTTATTACTAAGAAACAGCATCCAATTAAATCATGTAAAAATCTGTTTAAAAAACATATAATAAAAGAAGTAACGACATGGAAATGCGAATGTTAGCTAATAATCTTACATGTTCCGGAATGTTTTAAAACTGTTTTCTTTAAAATATATTTATTTTAATATTTGTATTTTTAACAAAAACACTTACAAATTTATATTAGACTTTTATCATTTTCCAGTTTTATAAAGGACGAAAATAAATGCTGCTTTCTGATTTCGACATGCGGGAAATAAATATGGTCTCAACGGATTAAAAGCAATATCGTGATGTTAAGAAGAATTCGAATCCTGAAGGTAAAAGCCAGATATGTAAAGAGAAAGTATATAAAAGGATATGATACATGTGTATATATATAGATATAGGAAAGGAAATCGAGATTGCAATTGTCACAGATGCCAAGAATATCTTGAGAAAGCGAGCGCGTCACCCTGTCTCCATATAACCCGAATCGCACCAATATATACTCGCTGACGCGCTGGGTTGTGTTCCGGTCCCGTGTACATGACGTCGCGCGAATTACTCGCGCGAGCATCGTCAAGCGACTGCCGAGGAGGTTCATTAAGGGAGATAAGGGCCCGCTGTGCCAGGAAGGCCGATCTCTTTCCCTCTCACGGAATCGAGAATCAACGTCCTTCACGATGCATTTCTCCTCACCGCACCGACCGCTTGGAAAACTTTTGGCGAGGAAATCCGGAGGGTGGGCACGAGAGATAGGCTGAATCGAGAGGGATGCCGAGGGACAAGGGGGAGGGCGACTTACTTTTGCGGCTGGAATGTGGGTCGTGCGAAAATGCAATCTTCTGGCTCGATGCACTGTGCAATGGCTGACGCATCCGTGGAGGTTTCCTTCTTGCTAGATCATAGACGGAGACGCGTGGTTATGAACCGTATTACGAGATAAAGCGAGTATCTCATTCAAAAGGAAAAGGCAATTAAGTTCAGAAGCATGAGGTTTCTTTTAACAGAAAGCAAGCAACACATTGTGACTAAAATTAAGAACAGAATCCGCTCTAAAAGAGTCTTACATGCTATAAAAATTACGTATACAGTTTGTTGTAGAGATGGTATCGATTGGAGTCAATATAGTATTTTTTAGAAAGTTTGAAGAAAAGTGTATCTCTGTACATGTGCAATTGTTTTTTTTTTCTATAAATTATATGTGTCAAAAACGCAAACTCATTATTTTTTTCGATTTAGATAATCATGCAATTGCTAATTCCTTTATAATTTTTAATATAATAATAAAAATAATAATTTATTAAAGTGAGGAAGATATGATATGTTATACATATAAAGAGAAATATATTAGAGAACAATAGGTATAATACTTCAAAAAGTAGAACATCAACGATGATGCTTACAAATCCTTTTAATGCAATTAAAATAAATAATGATAATAATAACAATAAAGCATATGTACAGATATAATACTTCGCATAAATAGCATAAAAAGAAGACCATGAATTTAATTAATATAACTAAAATAATAATAATGATGATAATAATGATATTTTTTAAGAAGGACTGAAAGTACGAGTAAATCTATCAAAGATGTAGATCAAAAGGCGCGCATGTCATACTCGCCGAATGTGAACGGAACATTGTTCTAGTATCGTGACCGTACACGACGGAATATGTCCCCTACTATCTTATCCCCTGCAACCCATTTGCTGCTCGGAAGATGATCCAGAACTTAGCGGTCCGATACAGCGGCTGCACTTCGCCATTAAGGCGTAATTGAGAATCGATAGCCGATCTCATACACGATATATCCGATATCGAGGCTTTTCTCTGATTTTAATAAGGCGACGTCATTGCCTTCCGAGGCCTCGTGGCTGATTTCCTAAAATTGCTCTAGAGCTGAATATCGAGATTTTTCTAGACACAAACTACGTCGATCATCTTTGAATCTATAACATACTCTCGTGTAACGTCGTAGTTTTCAGTAAAAATGAAAATAACAAATGAGTAAGATATCTATTCTCAAGTATAGAAAGAAAATTAATGTAATTTTTTGTAAATTATAATTATCTGTTTTTTTTGTTTAAACAAAATATTCAAACTTAGTGTTTATACAATTATATAATTCCTATTTCTATTTCTCATTTCTTATATACTTTTGTTCATATTTCTTTTTAGTTCTGATTTTTGCACCAAACTTGCGATTTTCGTGAAATTTAGTTGCAAATATGCAATTAGTATTTAAAGACAGTTTCCGACAGTTAAGAAATTTGCAAGTAAATTATAAAATTTTTCAAGAACGTCCCTCCTTTTCTCTTTCTTCCGTATAATTCTTCTCGCAAATCCTCCATCTTCCTGCCTTGCGATCTTCGAAAGTATCCTCCGTATCATCTCCGGAAACTTGCCTTGTGAAACTCTTACGCATGAAAATATTCAGAATGCGCATCTGTATTATTGAGGCAGAATCTCTCTTTTTTCTCTCTCTCTCGAATCAAATTTAAATCGTTAAATAAGAAGTATTTAACGCTGATTCTATTCTTAGTTACGCAGACACAATTTTTTACTACAATTTTAATGCAAATATAAACGTAAATAAAACTTATTTTGTAACTTACTTATTAATCGAGGTCTAATAAATCTTCATAAGTACGCAATAAGTATTTTACATTTTGCTATAATAAAGCATATCAAGAATATCAAAGCCCTCATCGAATACCTTATATCATTTGAATAAGTAACAAATAAAATAATTATTAATTAAATAAAAAATTACGAACGTAAAAGAATATAAAACGCTAATTTTAAGTAAATTTGCTAAAATTATAACAATTTTGAGATATCTTTGAGTTTCACGATCCTATTGATGCTCAAGAAATTAATATAAATTGTGTATTACTGTATATAAAGATTGCAAATGTAATATTAAATTTAAAAAGATTTTTTAAAATTATATTTTTGTCTATACAATAAATTAAAATTTATTTTATTTATATTTTGGTAAATCAAAATTTAATAAGCTTGATATAATATATTTTAATATAATTTGATTTTTAATGTACAATTTGGAATTATAATGACCGAGAATAGTTCAGAATGCTATTGATATAATTAAATTTAAGGTACGAAATTGTATTCCTGTATATTATATAATGCATGCAAGTTTAACTAAAAGCAATTTGCCGCCCTGTCATAATTCGTGAACACAATTCCTAGATGTAATTACAAAATGTGTCTTGAAAATATTTTCATCGATGCAACGCCACAATTTTGTTTGCTCTAATTAACTGTAAATCAACTGCGATAAATGCAGTGGAAATTGTAGCAATTATACAGGTAATGTATGCAATAATTATGCAAAAAACATGAGCTCTCTTTTACGTCTCTGCTACTGTCGAGACGGTTTAATACCTACTTCTAGTTTCTTTTATCTCGAGAGCTGAATAGAACAGCAGGGCATATTCTCGCATCGAAAATCTGTAAATTGCCCGAGATACAATGACTAAAATGTTCTCTCTCTCTCTCTCTCTCTCTCTCTCTCTCTCTGTTCTCTTCTTTTCTGTTTTTTTCTGTCTTTTTATTTTCCCTTTTCATTTCATTTCCTATTTCCCTTTAGATACTCTTGATGTCTACCGCGTCATTTCTCATTTAAAAAAATGTTTGATTTTACAAATCAATTCTGGGATTTCCAAATAGTATAAAAAAATGTATTAATTGCTATCTCTCTTTTTTTAAATTTGCAATTTAAAAGAGAGACCAATTTAGTTTACAAATGATAGAATCACATAATTTATTCTTGATAAATAAAATAAGTTTTGCTCATTTTATGATTTATTTTATAGCCATTGGCGCGCATTTTTAAGACTAAAATCTGCAAAGTTTTCTATTTTAAAAAATTATATTTAGTAAGTAATATTAATTATATATAAGCTCCTATTATAATAACTTACTTATTTATTTGTGTTTTACATGTTTCACTAGTTATGTATTATATTAATTTGTGAAATACATTCTCTATTACGTTTGGCAAAATAAATCTATATATATATCTCATAGTAATTATAACTTTCATATAAATTATACTGTAAAGTATATAAACAGAATTTATGTAACTTCATGGTATATAAGCGTTACATCTGAAATATTTTCCAAATAAAAACAAAGAACGCGCAGCAAACAGCAAATGGCTATTCTATAGCTCGCACAAAAATCGATCGTGAAACAAGTATATGCGCACGTAAACGATATTATTATTTACGATTACACATCAGCGCATTAAAGAGATTAAAGTAGCAGCTTTGCGTAGTCGATATATCGAAAATTTTCATTTTTGCGAAGCGGAGAAATAGGGAGATAGAAAGAGAGGGAGAATAAACAATCGATTATTCCGCAATATTGTGATGTTAATGATATTGCTAATAACAAGTTTTGGATATTAGGACAGACAGAAGCTGTATCATAGCCGCCAACCATCCGGCAGCCATGATATATAGCATTTCTCTGTGAGCCGAAGCGATGAATGCACTAATTATGAGCGCGCAATTGGCGCACAAATTCGATGAAATTAAATACCAAGTGGAAATACCCAACAAAAATGTTTTTTTTTCACGTTGCTTTGAAGGAAAATTCAACGAACTAGAGGGGGAATGATTTTTCATCAAAAATACATATGAGAAAGAATTGAAGTGGATGTCTGCATGGATAATTCATCCCGCGTTGCGGCTCTTTGCCCTTGGAGAGACACTTTCAATCAGATATTGAAGAACATTTGACTCTCGTAACGAAATTAAAAACCTACAAAATTTATAAAACAAAATTTTTAAAAATTGCGATAAAAAAAATTTAATAAATTTATAAATGGGTTAGCACACACACACACACACACACACACACACACACACACACACACACAC